>NC_048220.1:96630359-96652400 GCF_002007445.2 Ailuropoda melanoleuca | reverse complement strand
TCAAGTCAAAATGTGAGAAACTACCTTAAAATAGAGCCTAAGCTCTTAACCACAGCAACCATGACCCCAGAAAGGTATTCATTTCACACAGCCAGGCCACTTTTGCTGGAATATGGCCCTAATGGTCATTTTCTTTAATAAGTTTGAAGAGATCAGCTGGTAAATCCACTACTTACTAAGAGGAGATACAGAATCGAAAGAGTATATACTGAAGCAGATACATTGACGATGGAGCCACTGGTCCTAAGAACAAAGAGAAAGAACATTTATGGTTGATGTGGTTTCTCATATAATATCAGACAATTGTCAGGTGTGGTAATAAATAGCCAAAGTTTCTCAGCTCCCAAATAGAGGAGTGGTGTGATAGGGAAAGGCTAGTTTTTCTAGTTTTTTATTTTTTTTTGAAGGCACTTGATAACAGTGTTTCGAAGTTAGATAGTGATGATGATTGTACAACTCTGATTTTGCAAGTATTTACCAAATTGTATATTTCAAAAGGGTGAATTTTATGGTAAGTGAATATATCTCAATAAAGCAGTTTTTTAAAGTATGTATGCAGTAGTTTCACAAAATAGCATAAATAGTTGAAAATGTCACTGATGATGGCACAATTAAAATTTGCTGGTATGTTAGAATCAGCTTCCTTGGGCTATCGACAAGAATTTTCATTAACAACTATTATATTTAATTTGACCTGGAATGTGTTCCAGACTTCTTTAGACTACTGAAAGAATTTTTGGGGGGCCTGACAGAGAGAACAGACCAGTTTATTCCTTCATGAGATAACTTCATGACATCTACAATCTTCCTGAAGTCAATATCCAAAATACTATGAAGTAAATTGGGCACTATTTATGACGAGAGAAACAATGCTTCATAGATTAAGTAGCATGGGGAAAGAGAAACTTGATTCCTCTCTGCCTTCCTATAAATACATTTCTGAGGGACTGGAAGCTGACTTTTGAAGGCAAGGTATGTTCCTTTTGGACCTACTTGAAGAAGATGAGAATATCCTGCATGATGGGCAGGAACACTAGGAAACAGAGGAAATAGACTTAAATAGAAATATAAAAAATACACATATAACTTCCTATTGTTCTTTTAGGGCATAGTTATACCACTTTGTAGGGGTGATTGTGTTTTCAGAAGGGCAATGACTTACCCACATGGCATGGTCAAGATAGTCCTTGGTCCACGCTAAAAGGCTTATTGAGAGGCTATACACATTCACTCCATAAAGACTATGAGCCTTTCTCTTGTTTCTGGTCAGTACTGTAGAAGCATGCTCTCAACCAAATGCAGGCTCATGAAAAAGATTGAAAAATTCTCCACAGCCCATACTAGTATAATAACTGGAAATAATAGGTACTATGTGCCAGGTTCTTTACTGCAGCATATTTATTTCCCCCCAGTTACAGATAATTAAACTGAAGCTCAAAATCCTTCAATGAGTTTTCTAAATCCTTCCACCTAGTAAGTGGAAAAACCTGAGTCTGTGATACTGGAATCTAAATTCTATGCTTATTGTGTCTCACAAATAATTAAAAACGGAATGCTAGTGTTGGATATGCTTTGAGAACTCACTAGCCTATTCTTAATGGTAAATTTAGCAGTCCAGAAAGGGTTAATGCCTTGTCCATGTCCATGGTCATACAACAAGTCAATAACAGATCTGGAAGAATTATCATCTAACTTCTTTTCAAGTATTTTACACTGATGTATAAGATATCTTTATTTTGATTTTGTTTTAGAAATTAATTTCATGTGTGAGTCTTGAGGGCAGTATTGTCACTTAGATTTTGCCATTCCCTCCCTTTTGGCCCATCTCCCCTCCCACCATGTTTAGCTACAAACATCCGAATATAATTAGAATAATATTAATTTGTTTTTCCATAGCACTTTACAGCAGAGATTCTCAGCCTTGACACTTAAGATATTTTGGTCTCAATCCTTCTTTGATGGAAGTGCGTGGGCAGGGCCTTGTGTGTTGTAGGATGTCTAGCAGCATCCCTGGCCTCTAACAACCAGATGCCAAGAGATCCTCTCCACTTCTACCAGTTATGACAACCAAATACACCTTCGAAAATTGACAAACGTAAACATCCTAACTTTACACCTCAAAGAACTTAAAAAAAAAAAAAAAGACGAACTAAGTCCAAAGTTAATAGAAGGAAGAAAATAACAAAGATTAGAGTAGAAATGAATGAAATAGAGACTAAAAAGACAATAGAGAAAATCAAGGAAACTAAGTGCTTGTTGTTTGAAAAGATAAAAAAAAATAGACAAACGGTTAGCTAGATTCACCTAGAAAAAATGAGTGAGGACAAGTAAATAAAGTTATAAATCAAAGAAGAGCCATTACAATTGATACCACACATGTACAAAGGATAATAAGAGACTACTATGAACAATTATATACCAACAAATTGGATGATCTAGAAGAAATGGATGAATTTCTAGAAATACCCAACCTACCAACACTGAATTATGAGGAAAACAAAATCTGAACAGACCAATTACTAGTAAGGACATTAAATTAGTAATCAAATCCTCCCAATGAAGAAAAGTCCAGGACCAGATGGCTTCACTAATGAATGCTACCAAACATTTAAAAAGACCTACTATCAATACTTTTCAACCTCTTCCAAAAAATGGAAGAGGAAGGAAACACTTCCAAACTAATTTATGAGATCAGTATTCCCTTGATACCAAAGCCAGACAAGGACAATACAGGGAAAAAAATTTACATGCCAATATCCCTGATGAACATGGTTACAAAAACACTCAACAAAATATTAACAAACCAAATTCAACAATACATTAAAAATTTTGTCTATCATGATCAAGTTGGATATATTCCAGGCATAAAAGGGTAGTTCAAAATCCACACATCAAGAAATGTGATATACTACGTTGACAAAATAAAGGATAAAAATTATACGATCATCTCAATAGATACAGAAAAAGCATTTGAAAAAATTTAACATTCTTTCATGATAAAAACCCTGAACAAACTAAATGTAGAGGGAGCATACTTCAACATAATAAAGGCCATGTATGAAAATGCCACAGTTAACATGTACCCAATGGTAAAATGGATGAAAGTTTTTCCTCTAAGAGCAGGAACAATACAATAATGCCAACACTCACCACTATTAAACATAGTACTGGAAGTCATTAGGCAAGAAAAAGAATAAAAGGCACCCAAATGGAAAAGGAAGAAGTAAAATTGTCTCTATTTGCAGAAGACATGATATTATACAGAAAATTGAGACTCCATCAAAAACTGTTAGAACAATAAACACTTTCTGCAAAGTAGCAGGATACAAAATCAGTATGGAAAAGTCAGTTTGTTTCCTACACACCAACAACAAACTATTGGAAAGAGAAAGCAACCCCATTATAATAGAATAAAAAAGAATAAAATATTTAGGGATAAATTTAACTAAGAAGGGGAAAGATCTGTACACTGAAAACTATAAGACATTGATAAAAGAAATTGAAGAGAATACAAATAAATGGAAACACATTTTTTGCTCATGGATTGGAAGGATTAATATTGTAAAATGTCCACACATCCCAAAATGATCTACAGATTCTTTGCGATCCTCTTCAATATTTCAATGGCATTTTTCAAAGAAATAAAAAAAAATCCTAAAATTTATATGGAACCACAAAAGACCCTAAATAGCCAAAGCAATCTTGAGAAAGAAGAGCAGAGATGGAGGCATCATACTTCCTGACTTTAAACTATGTTGCAAAGCTATAATAATCAAAACAGTCTTGTATTGGCATAAAATCACATAGATCAATGGAACAGAATAGAGAGCCCAGAAATAAAGCCTCTCATTTATGGTAAATTAACTTTTGACAAAGGAGATAAGCGTGTACAATTGGGAAAGGATAGTCTTTTTATTAAATGGTGTTGGGAAACTAGTTAGCCATATGCAAAGGAATGAGACTGAACTCCTATCTTAGAAAATACATGAAACCCAACTGAAAATGAATTAAAGACTTTAATGTAAGAACTGAAACCAAAAAATTCCTAGAAGAAAACATAGGGGGTAAACTCTTTGACATTCGTCTTGGCAATTATTTTTTTCAATGACATCAAAAGCAAAGACAACAAAGGCAAAAATAAACAAGGAGGACTACATCACACTAAAAAGTTTTGGTGCAGCAAAGGAAACCATCAAAAACATTAAAATACAGACTGTGAAATGGTAGAAATATTTACAAACACCATATTTAATAAGGGGCCCAAATCCAAAATATATAAAGAACTCATACAACTCAATTGCAAAAAATCAGATAACACAATTTAAAAATGTGCAAAGAATCTAAATAGACATTTTTTCACAAAGAAGGCATACAAATGGTAATAGGCACATGAAAAAGTACTCAACATCACTAATTACCAGGAAAATAGAAGTCAAAACCAGATACCATCTCACACCTGTTAAAATGGCTGTTATCAAAAAGACAAGAGCTAACAAATACTGGTGAGAATGTGTAGAAAAGGGAACCCTTGAACTCTTGTAAACTGGCAAAACCACTATGGAAAACAGTATGAGGCTTCTTCAAGAAATTAAAAATAGAACTACCAAAGATCCAGCAATTCCACTTCTGGGTATACAGCCAAAGGAAATGAGATATCAAGGTGATATCTGTATTTCCATGTTCATAGCAGCATTATTCACAAAACCAAAGTATGGAAACAATCCAAATATTCATTGACATATGAATTGATAGAGAAAAATGTGCTTTAAAAAAGAAAGGAATCCTGTCATTTGTCACAACATGGATGAACCCAGAGGATATTATGATAAGTTAAATAATGCCAGAGAAAGACAAATAGTGAATATTGCATGATATCACTTAAACATAGAATAAGGAAGAAAGAAAGAAAAGAAGGAAAGAAGAAAGAAAAGCCAAGCTCCTAGAAACAGAGAATATAAAAGTGGTTGACAGGGACAGGAAGTTGGGGGAAATAGGTGAAGGCTGATAATGGTGTACAAACTTTCAATTATAAACAGAGTAAATATAATAATATAAACCGAGGATATCATGTATAACATGGTGTCCATAGATAACACTATATTACATAATTTAAATTTGTTAAGAGACTCGAACTTCAGCATACTTACAAAAAAAAGGTACAGAAATAAGTAAAATAAAAGGTGCTTTTTTGAAAAAAAATGATGTTGCCAAATGTCTCCTGGGGGGTGAGTGTGGGAATCGCCCCAAATCAAGAACCACTGCATTCAGTTTGCAAAGAATGCTTTAAATGTTTGAGGTCTCGCTCTCTCTTTCTCTTTAAAATAACTTGCACAATTCTCGCATAGCCCTATGAGGAGGTAGGGTGAATATGACTGTCACCATTTTATAGAAGAGGCTTTGTGAGACTAAGAGCAGATGAGGTCCAGTGACATAGATTCATAGTTTTTTTTTCAATTTAGCTTTTCCTACCACAAAGTAAAACACATAGGGTGTTCTGGATAATATTAACTAACTTTAATAATCTTTAAGGCATGTCTTTTTTCACTCCTGGATCATCCATCCAGCTCTCAAGATCTCCCATACCAGAAGTCTTCTCTAGTCATGCAAGGTAGACATTTTATATCCATTTTACAGATGAGGAAAATGAGGCTAAATCAGAGCAAATGACCTGGCTCAAATAGGAAGTTACTTAAGGTGTTTACTCATTGAATGAGCCTCTGAATTTTAAGAAAGCAAAAACAAAAAAAATTTTTTTTAGTTCATCCCTATCAGTATCTAATAGTGTCTGGCATATAATAGGTACTCTATAAATAAGGAAGGAAGGAAAAGAAAGAGGGAAGGAGGACAATTGAGAGTGAAACCAAGGTCAGTCTGATTTCAAAAGTTGCTCTCTCAGTCTTCATTCTGTCTTGCAATGTAAACCTCCCTGAGGATTATTGGCTGGATCTCAGTGACCTAGGAGGTCATTTCTGATTGAATGAGGTTCAAGAATGGAGGGGATGAAGGCAGGAGGAAAGAAGCTACCTGGAAGCCCTCCACTTGGCCTAGTAGCCAAGGACGTTGCACAGGCTGTTCAATGGAGGAGGTCCAACTACAGAGTGAATCATCATTTCGGTTTAGAAAAAGATAAATTCCATTCAAATTGTAAATGAGATTTACGACAAATTACTGACTGGATTCCATTGGATGGGTAGATTAAGACTTCTTTCTTGAGGACTCCATTTTAAATGCAGTGAGATACATGTAAAGGCTATGCCTTCTAGACCCTCAAACTGTTGCTTGCAAACGTATTTCTCCATCTTCTTTTCTGATAGATTCTCACTGCTGCTGAGGCCAGCTGCTCACACAATATGCTTGTAGCAGCTTTTCTGGCAGGCTCTTTCTCAGAAAGCTGGTCTTGTTTATGGGCTTTCCAGCTGACTGCATGCTCTAAAGCTCACCCAGGCTTCAGAATTAGAGGAATACATATGCCTGCAGGTATGCATCTTCCAGGGTCAGGTCAAAATTAGTGGGATAAAAAGAGTTATGACATTCATAGTTTCGTGTTAATACAGGAATGACAACGGAAGCAGCAGCAATAATAACATCTTGGTAAATTTAATTAAAATGTTTAAAAACTGCAAACCATTGCTGAAGACCACAGAGTTAGTTGGCAGAATCAAGGGGTGTTGCAAGACACCGTAGATTCCAGGTTATTTGTAGCCCAACCTCTCTGACCAATGAAATTAGACTCCTAATTGATCAAGTCCAATCAGCTCCAGCACGGAAAAGGAACTTATTGACTCATGTAACTGAGAAGTCCTGGGCTTATGTAATAGCTAGATGTAGGTATTAACAATCTCATCAGAACTCTTTCTCTTTTTCTTTTCTCTGTTTGAAAAAGGAAAGCACTCTTTCTCAAATTGCATTATCAGTCTCCCCAAAAGGACACCACATGGCCTGTGACATGCCTATTCTGGTACAAATCATTGAGTTTAGGGGGATTGGTTAATTGCTTCAAAAAGTCCATTCTGGAGATGGGGAATGTGGGGTCCGTTGATTGGCAGTATCACCTGGACACATGAAGTAGAGCTTCTGATGGGCCCATTCACCTGCTTATTCAAAGGAAGGAAGTGAGAAGGTTGAGTTGGATTTCATTCCTTCCTATGAATAGGATGTGCACTGCAAGGCTTCCATTCAGAACCAGGGCTCCATCTTCTTTAATTATTTCCTTCTACTTCTGTCACGCAAAGCAAGATATGTCCCTGCCCTCCCCTGTCCTTGTTACATCAAAGGTAGAAGCTTATTTCCTATTGGTTTGTTTACTCCTAGAGCATGCTTACTAGGGATAGAGGCTTCCTTTTCAATGGAGCAACTGGCCTTATGTTCCCCAGTGAAATAAAATTTTAGTAACACAAAAATTAAGATAATTTGAGACTAAGAGCTTGTTTCTTCTCTTTCTCATAGTATTATCTGACAGAAGGAAAAATAATTGAGCTATGTTCTTGTGTGTGTGTGTGTGTGTGTGTTTAATCTCTCAGGTCAATAAAACCATGAACAGACCATTGAGATAGTCTCACATTAAACAAATAAAAGCTACCTGTTACAAGGCCCAGAAACTTCATGTAATGCCACATTCTTTGGCATTGGTCGTAGTCAACATTTTTGATTAATCATTTCCTATCTTGATCCTGTCTACTTAATGTTAGGAACTTTAAAAATATTAACAAATTTGTAAAGCAGAATTAGTATTAGCCTCATTTTATAGATAGTGAAACTAAGGATTAGAATGTTTGAATTGTTTAAACAGGGCCACAGAACTCATAAGGAGTGGAGCTAGGATTCATACCCAGATCTGTCTGGCTCCAAGCCCATCTGCCCATCTCTCAGGCCATCACATTGTTTATGCATGAGACACTGTGTCTTTATCATTTGTTCAAAGATGTCTTTCAGTTGACTAGCTCTTATTAAAACAGTTAAGTGAAGGTCCTATTAAATAAGGGATGCTCTTTTTTGTGTGTGTGAGACTGGGGAATACTATTCATCTAAACCTTCGGGATCATTAATAGTTAATTTGTTTCAGCATCCTGAATCTCTTACATCATTTTTCTTTTCTTTTCTCTCACTCTGCTCAAATTAATAAGTGAATTAAACTGATCAGTGCATAAAATACCACAATAAAATCTATGAGAAGCTGAAGTTGAATTTAAGTCCATCCTAATGCCTTCCACCAAAAGAGAGGCAATAATTAATTATCTTAGAGAACAGTATACAACAGAATAACCCCTGGGTGCTTATTAAAAAAGGAAGATTTTTAAGGTCCCAATCACAGAGATCATGCTTTGTAGATCTGAAAGGGGATCAGCCCAGGTGATTTAGAGACACGTGGTTTTCCAGGGGCAACATTTTAGAAAACCTTGGTCTAGCAACTCAAAAATTAACTTGATTTTGTTAGATATGGTCTCATTTCCAATGCCTCATTTCTAGACTGAAGTTTGATAATTATAATCTGTAATTGATACGTCATATTGTAAAGGCCACAGTGATAGCAGACTGGATAAAGTGCCGGGAGACCTGTGTTTTGAACCTCTCCTTGTTTTAGTTTTCTGTATTTATAAAGATTCCATGTGAACATTTTGAAAAGTTAAGACGCTGTGCAAATTCGGAGATTTTCCTGAGGAATATCAGAGATGGTGGTGTCTAGAACTGTACAGCTGCCAAAGAGGCTCTGAACATAACTTTTATTCAACATTAACAACTATGAACCTTGCAACTTTTTTCCCTCGAGGAATGATGGAATTCCCAAGCTTATATGCATTTCTTCTGAAAGAATTTTGACTAATTTGGTCTCCTTCCCTACTTTTTTCCATTATTCAGAAACCCGAGAATTTTAATATCTTGAAATATATATCTGTAATATATACATAATATCACTGGAAAAAATAAAGGACACACACTGATGAAGATAGGCTTACTGTATTCTTGGTCATTCTTTAGTAGAGAAGAAATGCAATGGACTTAATCATAAGTAATTAGTAGCAAGACAAATTTTCTTACATCCTTCAGAAAAGATCATTTGGAAGTATTGGTTTCATTGTAACCTGCTTACTATTTCTCTGAGTTTAACTCTATTTAACCTGATAGCCCAGAAGTGTGTCTATTTTCAAACTTGCCATTTCTAGGCAGCTCACAAAAGAAGAAAAATGTCCAATAAACATATGAAGATATTTGATTTTATTAACCACTTATGAAATGCAAAAGAAAATGGTATCTGATGGGTATTAAGGAGGGCACATATTGCATGGAGCACTGGGTGTTATATGCAAATAATGAATCGTGGAACACTACATCAAAAATTAAGGATGTACTGTATGGTGACTAACATAATAAAAAATTATTAATAAATAAATACATAAAAAGAAAACTACAAAATAAATAAAATGTTTTAAGTTAAGCAAAATTATAACAATGTTGGAGAGAATTGGGAAAACCCTGATGATAAGAAATACGACGATGTGTATAGTTTTTTCAAATATATTCATGTAGTTTCACTTAGCAGTTTCCTTTATAGAAAGCTATTGCAAATGAGGATAAGCATTAACTTGTCCAAGACTAATCTTCCAAAGGCTAAAGTGCCACCAGTTAAGGAGTTTGTCATCATGGAAAGCTCCACGGAAAGCAGTCTGTCTCAGTAGTTAAAGTAATTAGTCCTGGACAACCTCAGGCTGAACCTCAGGCCCTTGATTATTCCAAAAGGGAGAAGGAGTTTCCCCAGTCACAAACACTGTTGTAGCAAATTCTGTCACATTAGTTGCTGCGTTACACAGCTGAAAAATATGAAATGCTGTGATTCAACAGAAGAGGGCCTTTGATAAGAATATGATTAGTAATAATCTCCCACTAGATGACAAGTTCCTCAAGGGCAGGGAAAAGAACTGAAGCTGTTCATTTTGCAATTTGTGGATCCTAGCAGATTATTGTGGGCAAACAATATTGGTAATGAGAATGATGATAGTATTAGTTAATATCTATTGATTATTTACCAGTGTCAGAAATTCCACATTTACTTGTTGCAGTAAAACTCTGAGACTGTTTTTTCAGTATGTTACTTTATATTTTTTTCAGAAAAATAAGTTATAATGGATATAAGTCCATCCTTTCTTCTTATCCATTCCTTACCGATATCAAATCCACGCAAGGTGCTTTTAATAACATCAGGACTATGGAAATAAAGTTATTCTTAAAATCAAAATTTGTATTCCATAATTTCTCACCAAAACTATAAACATTTTATACTAAATCCTATTTTTGAACTGTAATATTATAGTAAGAATCAACAATACTGATGCTGAACAATGTCATTTCATTTTAACATAATCACTGAAGTTAAACAATTATATTAAACATTTAAGTAGAAAAAAATCTCAATTTCATTTTCTTTGTCTAAAGACAATTAAACTACAAACGCTCTACAAAAGATTCCACGTTCTTTCATCTACCTCTGTCTAGTTTTTTTTTAAGCTTTTATTTAAATTCAAGTTAGTTAACATACAGTGCAATTTCAGTTTCAGAGGTACAGTTTAGCGATCAACACTTCCATGCAACACTGGATGCTCATTGCAAGTACAATTCTTAATCCCCATCACCTATCTATTTAACCCATCACCCACACACCTCCCCTCTGGTTACCATCAGTTTGTTCTCTATAGTGAAGAATCTGTTTCTTGGTTTGCTTCTCTCTCTTTTTTCCTTACCCATTGCTCATTTATTTTGTTTCTTAAATTCCACATATAACTGAGACTTTTTTTAAGGCAAAAAGTGGGCTAGTCTGTTTTAATTGAAGTCTTTTTTTTCACATAAATTTAATGGCATTTATTTTGGTCTCTGTTGAGTTAGAAATAATTGGGTAACATCCTCCTAGAGATAAACTACATCCTATACAAAGTTAACTATGAAATTGAGCCCAAACGTTACTTCTCCAAACCAGACTACCTCAGTTCTTGATTGCTTATGACATGATTTACATTGCTTCATCTTTTTCTTCTGGTCTTCCTTTACCATTTCCACTCCTTCCACACAATTCACAACATGCTGAATCCAACATATAAGTCTTACAACAAATACAGGTCCCATTGTATATGAAACAGCCATATAGAGAGTGTTACTGCATAGTAATTTTGCACATCATTAAACATAGCCTTTTACTACGTCACAATTTGAATGATTATTTTAGCACCATGTCTCTCATGAGTAAAGGGAGGATGAACTAAAGTCAAGTTGGATACTGGGTCAAAGGGGTGAAAAGAATCTCTCCCTATTATCTATAGAAAGCACATGAATTATCTTTCTTTTTTTTTTTTGAAGCACAAAGTAGTTTATTAAAATGAACGTACACTCTCAAGGTGGGAGAGTGGGCAGGTCCAGAGGTGGCAACTGCTGAATTATCTTTTTTGACTCATGATAATTTTGGTTGGGTTTGTGTTACTCGCACCTTGAAGAGTCCTAAGAAATAGCGATTATTAAAACTTTACGAAAGATGAGTAAGAAAGCAGACTGTTGGAAGAATGCGCTGTCATGGAGAGTATGTTAATGGGATTAAAAGAGAAAAGGAATGTGATCTGACCTGTAATGAAACAGTAAATAACCACAACAGTAATGAAAGTAGCGGGCATTTACTTAGTGCCCATTTTGTGTGCTGAATATGCTACAGTAATTAAATCATGTGATCTTCACAAAGAAACTCATGAGATTGGTAATGTTATTTATCATTCCCTGTTTGCAGAAGGAAAAAAAAAAGTGAGGAGTGATTAGGAAACTTACCAAGAAACTCATATAATCAGAGCTAGAGGCAGGCTTCAATTCTAGGGCCTGTGACACTTAACGCCCTCACTTTTAACTATGACATTTTATTTCCATTGAGAATATTTTATATCCCTTGTCTGCCTTTGCCACTGGAGATGTGGCATTTCCACAGAGCTCATCCAATTCCATTTGAATAGTCAAACTTTTCAAGTGTTTTAATTTTTTTTTCATTTATCTTCTAAGGTGGACACCTTAAAAATTTTCATGTATTTTCTGCCTTAAAATAAAAGCAAAAACAAACTTGTTCTCTCATTCAGATATTTCTCTGTTCAATACTGGCTGAGTTCTTGCACGATATAAGGCATGGTATTAGGCACTGAGAACACGCAGAGAACCAGGACCTTCTTTATTACTGCTGTAGTTACTTCTGCCAAAGGCCTTACTCTTTGGGAGAAATACATTTCCATGTGAAAAAAAAAATGAAACTTGTGGGAAGTTATCTCATGAGGCATGTTGGCATACCGCTTCAGGAAAAATTCTTTTCATTCTTAATGTCTGGAAGTGAGAGATTATGAACTATTTAAGTATCTATAATAGGATGTTGAACCATTAGGTAAAAAGAAGTTGGCTAGCAGATAAAACTGCTTCTTCTGGGAAGGTCAGAGAAAACTGAAAATAGACAATTCGGGTGGGAAAAGGAGTTAAAAAGCAAGGGAAAATACTAGGGCAATGTAATAGTTTTTGTTGTTGTTGGTGGTGGTGGTGTTTTTAATGCAATAATGCAAGATGGCGAACAACTCCTAAATCTCAGTGGCAATCTTTGCTTATGGGTCTGCTTGTCTGCTGAGGTAACTCTGCAGCAATGAGTTGATTTCAGACCTACCCTTTTTTGTTCTTTTGGAGGGATTGGTGACTTCCAGGGACATCCCTTTCTCATGATGGATGGCAGGGCCACGTTCCCTCTGCAGGCTTTAGGAGAGGATCCTTCCTTTCTTCCTATCTTCTAGTGGTTACCAGTAATCCTTGGCATTCCTTAGCTTGCAGCATTATAACTCCAATCTCTGCCTCCATTTTAGCGTACCCATCTTCCTTGGTGTCTTTGTGTCTAAATTTCTTTTTATAAGGACACTGATCATTGGATCAGGGCCCATCCTAACCCAGTATGACCTCGTCTTCACTTGATTGCATTTCCAAACACAATCTTTCATTTTCTATTCATCAGACTTAATAGTTATCCAGGCTATTCCTCTTGCATGAAATACACTTCCCTTTCTCAGCTAGTCATATGCTGTCTCATACATCTGCACCCTCCATTACATTCTAAATGTATTGTGGATAGTTTTGAAGACTTGCTCACTTCCATATTTTTCTATACTACTTTGGCATTTGGTGGGTTGTCAAAACAGCTTGCTGAATTTATTTTAAGTGAGAAAAACATGTTCAGTGATTTATCTGGTGTAAGATCAGATATGCTGAATCCCAATTATAAGAATTTTGCCTTCTGCCATAATGTGCAGGAAACCATGCCCTTCCCTAGGAAAACAGATTAAAGGGAGATGACATTGAAACAAAGATCTCCTATTTAGAATTCTAATAAATGATGTTATTAGGTGTGATTTTCTGAAGATATCTCTAATTGGAGTCATGCCTTATTCAGCAGTGATTAAAAGTGTCATTTAGGCAAAAAATCAACCTCTCTTTTTGATTACATCTGTAATTATAATGCATTAACAGAATAACTGTAAATACAGAAGCCTCATGGGCTTTTGACATCAAAATACAATGGTGAAAGCAATAAAAATGACTGAGATGGTGTGGCAGCCAAAGTCATGGTAATTACCTCAGAGTGTCCATACCATCAATCCAGTGTCATAATGTGTTGTAGAAATAATGTCTTATATGGTTTATGGATGTTTTGGCAGGTGATTCAGTCCTTCTACTTTCAAATCTGGATCAGTTTCCAAAATTTCTATCGTGTACCAAGGTATGCCTGAGCTATGCTTAGAAACTCCTGGTGTTAAGAGTTTGAATTATCCAGAAATCATCTCTCCACCTTTCCCTCTTTCACTTTGTAGGAGGTGAAACTGAGACACAGGAATGAGTTGGCACTAGAACCCAGGATTCTTTCATTGACTGGGCCACACTATACACTTTACTTCTGACATGAGCTAACACTCCACTCATATGCCTCCGAATGTAAATCAAACTCATTTTAATAAACACTTTTTCCTTAGTGATCTTCAGAATGTAAATGATAAAAACCCAAATCAAACTAGCATGGGCCTATCCGATTGTAGAGAGTACAGGCACAAATGATTCCACATGATCCAATGATGCCATCTAGACTTGGTCTCACTCTTTCCTTATCTTGTCTTTGTTTTCAGTTATATTGGCTCAGTTTCCAGGCAGACTCTCTCTTTGTGCTGGCAGGAGGGCTGCCAGCCTTGCCACGTGTGTGCCCATCCTATTTTCAACTCCAGATGAAATAAAGAGATATCCCACCTGCCACACACAGTGTCCTAGGGTTGCACGCCATTGATTAGACAGACCTGGTCACTTATTAATCTTCCAAAAATCACTGTGGCCAAGTTGGATAGAATAAAATAACTGGTCAGGCCTGAGTCATGTGCCCACACTGGAGTCCACAGTGAATGAGCCCTAGTAAATCACCGGGATTATGAGTGGGAGAAGGTAGCTTTTAAAGTAGAGTCAGGGGCACCTGGGTAGCGCAGTCGTTAAGCGTCTGCCTTCGGCTCGGGGCGTGATCCCAGCGTTCTGGGATAGAGTCCCACATGGGGCTCCTCCGCTGGGAGCCTGCTTCTTCCTCTCCCACTCCCCTGCTGTGTTCCCTCTCTCGCTGGCTGTCTCTCTGTCACATAAATGAATAAAATCTTTAAAAAATAATAAAGTAGAGTCAGAGCAACGGAAGGAATCTGAAGGGGAGGTAGCATTTTATCTCCAACATTTTTAGCATTGTGGGCTTATGATGATGATGAAAAAAAAACAGAGTAAATTTCTGTAAATTTTATTATTATTTCAAACTCTTTTCAGACAATGTGTCTCCTTATTGCCTGCACCCAGGAAGAATTGCCATCATGGCTAACCCTCCCAAATTTTTGGTAAGTCACTGTCTCTAATAACATAGAGATAGGATAATATAACAGGTTTCCATTATAAATGTGGATCAAAAAATGAAGATGGCTCTTTAGTAATACTCATAGTGTCTGAGTGCATACAGTGGTTTATACTTTATAGAATGCTTCCACATTGCTATTAAGATTTTTCCTTTTGTGTCATAGATGGGAAAACCGAAATTTAGAGAGTTGAAATGGAGTTCCTAAGGTCACATAGCAAGTTAAGGGCTGTTTATCCAGTTCTTCTGTCTAAGTTGTGGGCTTTCCTATTTATACCCTAGATCAAACATCACAGTCTCATTTTCATTGTCAGCCCTTTGCTTCTAATAGGTGTCAGGGTCACGGGAAGAGAAAATCATGAGTAAAAAATAAATATGATACATGGAAAGATGAGCCTTGGGTTCAACAAATATCAGGATAAAAGTTCCCATAATGAAAAAATCTCTATTTTCAGAGAGAAATTAGGAGAATCTATATTCTGCTAAATGCAAAAATATTTTCCCATTAAGCCCTGCACATTCCCAAACATAACTATTATTATTACTATTATTATTATTTATAAAGGTCAAGAACCCTTTTTTCTTCTGTCTGAACATTATTTAGACATGCTGAAACAAAATCTTTAGCCAGAGCCCTAATGTGGCAACTCAGAACATTTTCAGGGGCACTGACACTGTCAAACCAAACCATGACCCTGAGAATTTTTCAGCAGTATTCAAAAACGTTAGTGGTCATGATAATACCTGTTTCTTACGAAAAATACAGGGTCACTAAGTTCTACTCCTAAACTTACTGAATTAGAATCTTTGGTTATGACCAAGGCAATATTCTTTCAATAAACTCCCCAATACTGGGCTTCATGCCTGGAAAGGTATTGGTTATTAAATAATTCATTTTTTCCTTTAATAAATATAAAATACATACTATGGATACTTTCCTACATTGGAATATATCAGTGAAAAATAAAAGACAGGACCTATATCCTTAAGGATATACATTCTAGCAGGAGAGACAGGTGGAAAACAGCATAATAGGTAATTCAGCCATATAATATCGTGTATGGAGAAAAAGTAGAGCAAGGGATGGGTTTAAGAATACCTGAGTGGGGGACGCCTGGGTGGGGGACGCCTGGGTGGCACAGAGGTTAAACGTCTGCCTTCGGCTCAGGGCATGATCCCGGTGTTATGGGATCGAGCCCCACATCAGGCTCTTCCTCTATGAGCCTGCTTCTTCCTCTCCCACTCCCCCTGCTTGTGTTCCCTCTCTCGCTGGCTGTCTCTATCTCTGTCGAATAAAGAAATTTAAAAAAATCTTTAAAAAAAAAGTATACCTGAGTGAGTGTAGTTAGGAGTAGAGGTCAAGTAACTACTAAAATAAATAAATTAGTAAGTATAGAACTCACTGAAAGACTTGAAGGGGGTGAGGGAATTAATCAAGTGTATTCTGGGGAGGATGGTTCTAGGCAGAGTGAATAGAGTAAAACCCTGGGAGATAGAGCAAGGAGGTCAGTGTGTTGGGAGCTCAGAGAGTCAGGGGAAGAGTAATAAGATTCAGCCTCGATTAGGCAAGTTCAGAGAACCGGGCTATGTATGAACTTTCAGGACATTTTTAAAAAGTTGGCTCTGATTGAATTGAGGAGGCTTGCAGCATTTTGAGCAGAGGAATTCCATGATCTGACTTACCTTTCAAAGAGGTCACTCTGGGTGTGGTGTTGAATACAGTCTGTAGATTGGGAAGGGCCGTGGCAAGAAGACCAGCTGGAGGCTGTTGAAACAGGCCAGGCTAAAGACTGTGGTAGCTCAGAGAAGGGTGGTAACAGGTAGAGAGAGTGAAAAGTGACCAGCTTCTAGATATATTTTGAGGCCGTAGCCACCACAGTCTTCTGATGAATTGTATGTAAGGTGAGAGAAGAAGAGGAACAAAAAACCACTACAGGTGTCTTGGCCACAGTAGCTGAAGTTGCCAGCAATTTTGGAAGAAAGAGCAGTTTGACTATTTTGGGTTTGAGAGGTCCATTAGACATCCAAAATATAATGCCAAGCAAGTGCCTGAGGTTTAAGAGAGAAGATAGGATGAAGATGTAAATATGAGGCCTTTCAACAGGGAGATGTTGGGGTCTGATGAGAAATCAGCAAGTGACTCCAAGAAGAGGCAGTCACTGACGTAGAAGCAAAACCCAGAGAGCGCCAAGAAGGTTGGTTCCAGGAGAAAAATGTCCATTATGGAATAGTTTATGCTGTCACCTAACACTACACTTAACCGTTTTCAGGATTACTCTTGATTCTGCAGAACATGTGGATTTTATTCAGCTATTTAACAAATAGCTACTGAGCATATGCTATGTGCTAGGCAGGCTGCTGGGAATTAATCATCAATCTCTAGAGTCAGGAAAGCTCTCTCCGATGAAGTGATGTCTCAATTTTTACATGGAAAAGATGAATAGAAATTAATGAGGGAGAAGTTTTGGGGATGAGGGAAAATGTTTCAGAAAGAAGAGACACTAGGTTTCTAGAGCCAACTACTATCTCCCTGAAATTGAAAGTAATTCAGGCTTGTGAGATCCCAGATTCAAGCACTGGATGGAAGAAGCGAGGTCTAGAAATGAGCAATAGACAGACCACAAAGGACCTTGAGAACCAAGATTAATTGAGGCTTTTCCTAAGGATAGAGTAGAAACTTTAAAGGTTTTAAAGAAGGGAAGTGATATGATTAATTTGCATTCTGACATTACCTTGGCTGCTTTATAGCATATGGGCTGGCGTGATGGATAATAGTCTGTGTCAAGTAGGCCAGACCATTATGCCTAGATTCA
Source organism: Ailuropoda melanoleuca (assembly GCF_002007445.2). Lineage (NCBI taxonomy): Eukaryota > Metazoa > Chordata > Mammalia > Carnivora > Ursidae > Ailuropoda > Ailuropoda melanoleuca. The sequence goes on along the minus strand of NC_048220.1, from coordinate 96,634,673 downwards.
TGGTCAATACTATTCTGGGTATTTCTGTGAGGGCTTTTAGATGAGATTGACATTTAAATCAGTGGCCTTTCCAGATTGTGTGTGGGCCTCATCCAATCAGTTGAAGGCCTGAGTAGAACAAAAGATTGACCTCCCCCGAGCAAGAAGAAATTCTGCAAGCAGATGGCCTTTGGACTTGAATCACAACTTTGGATCTTTTCTGGCCTCTAGGCTGAGGGCCCTTGGACTTGAACTGTAACATCAGCCCTTCCCTGGGAGTCCAGCCGGCTGGTCCACCCTGCAGATTTTGGACATGTTAGACTCCATAATTTCATGAGCAAATTCCTTAAAATAAATCCCTCTCTCTACATATAAACACACATCCTGTTGGCCCTGTTTCTCTGGGGAACTCTGACTAATACAGCTGGGAAGGGGAGATTGAAAACAGGGCCCCCCCCAAGTTCTGCATATGCTGTGTGAGCTTGGGAAGCTCCCTGAACACTTACTTTTCCCGGCCCACTCCAGACCAAGGATTCTAAAGAGGCTGTCCCAAGTGCTTCAAGACTGGTCCTGGAACAAGAACCAGAGCCAGGAGCCAGTGTCCTTATTATCTGCCAAAGCTGAAATGGGAAAAGCTCATTTCAAACTGGCAAGATCACCCCTGTAATTTAATTTTAAATGAAACTTCTAAAACATTTAAAAGTTTTTATTTATTAATCATCTTGTACTTTGTATGCATCAATAGTTTTGTCTTATACATACAAAGATATTCTCTAAATGTTCAAATGAATTCCTGGCGAGTGGAATGAGAAATAAGAATGAATAAATAAGGAATTGGCAAGCCACTTTGAAACGTTGCCAACTCAAATGGTTCTTTGATCCCTCCAACGGTGTTTTTAAGCAAGTAAAGAAAACTAGGTGAAGAAAGGATCTTTCCATTTTTTTTCAGTCAGGCTTGGTCCATTCAGAATGAGAAATGGAAGCTCTACCCAGGGCCACTTCTCTATTGATGTTCCAAGAACCCTGATGGCCCCCTGCCACAAATCTCATTCAACTTTCAGGAGCATTTATTAGCCTGCACATCCAGAAAGTCTCTTGATCTCTTGGAAAACCAGGCTCCTCACCAGCTTTCCTCATGTCCAGTTGACCAGTTAACCACAGAAGTGTGCTTTCTCTCTCTGTATTGCCCTAGCTATAAAGAAAGGTTCAACCATTACTTTGGGGACTTAAAAATATAACAACATCTTCCATGTTGAGAAGTATTGCTTTTACAATTCAAAATTGTTCTAAATGATGACAGAAAAAAGATAACCCTATTTAAAGAGAAAGCAAGAAAGTGGATTTTCAGAATCCTTTGGAAGATGTTACTCATTTGATTTATTTAAACAACTTTCTGTTCTCACCCAAATAAATAAAGTAAAACATCAAAATATCTAGCATTTGACAATTCTCAGCTTCAAAAAAAAACATTGAAAAAGTGTAAACCTATAAACATAGAATAGAAGTTTAGAAGTAAACATTCCTCCCTTTTTTTTTTCCCCTGAAGATTTTGGCCTTGTTTCTAACTTCACTCTTAAAAATACTGTGTCTCCAACAGCTAACTGAAACTATGCAGTATATTTCGTAGCAGGAAAATAAAGGGATTGGAGTTAGCTAGCTCTGGTTGCAATACCAATTGTTGCCATGTTATGTCTGTCCTCTTTAACATAGGTATGGCAATGGTTTATACCTCACGCTGTTGTTTTGAGAATTAAATTCATATCACATACGAGATGGGGATGGTGTCAGGTACTGAAAACATTTTTAAAAGACTTTCCTTCCTCTCTTCATTTTTCCCTTTCCCCTTCTCTATCTTCCTCCTTCTGTCCTTCCCCAGCGGTATTATGGGTGGGACCAGGTTCTTCAACCCACCACTATGGACTAGTGATTTTCAAACTGTTCCTTTCCATGTAGAGTTCCCTTCTTTTACTACTGCTGCTTCAACTCAGAAGTTTCCAGATTAGTTCTTCACTTCAGGTTCATTTACTAAGCTCCATTCTACACAGGGTCTTTGGGGAGATGGAATTTGTAAATAGCTTCTATTGCCCATTTAATGTGTCCCAGGCCTTATCTCTGAAGTTGTTGACATTGTCAAGAATCTAAATCCATGGCACACTCCATAGTGATGGAGCTCCCTTGAGCTTCCACTTCTGCCCTTCCCTTTTCTCTCCATCTCTCTCCCAAAAGTTCCTTGCTCCTTCATAACTCTTTGGTCCTCACCAAAAGCCCTCCTTGTGTACTGTTCTCAGTGAAGTTCTCATCCCCTGTTGGGCGGGTCTGGGAAGTGTTGGCGGAGAGTAAGGGGCTTCTGAGTCAGAGAATAGGGAAAAGAGGCAATGACCTTCAAAGTGAAGGACTTAAAAGTAGTCAATCACATGCTCTAATTGTAAAAACTTCTGTTGCAATTTTCTATACTTGTTTATACTGAAAAAACATTTCTATATCTTTTTTTATTTGGAGAGAGCACAAAAAAAATCTCATTTTACCTCATTTACAAGGTGTCCTTGCAGGAGAGGGAAGAAAAGTGATCTTGCCATAATTATAGTGGCATAGAAGCTTGATCAATCTGCAAACACTCTCATGGAGCTTGTAACATGTTTTTTCCGGGGATTACAGATATAGAACATCAGCATGGGATTTTTGGCATAGACAAAATGGAAGTTTTGGTGTCTCTCTGACCATAATGCACCTGTCCAGAAATTAAAAGATTCAGGGTGCCTAATCAGTTAAGCATCTGCCTTCAGCTCAGGGCATGATCCCAGGGTCCTGGGATCGAGTCCAGCATCAGTCTCCCTACTCTGCAGGGAGCTTGCTTCTCCCTACTCTGCAGGGAGACTGCTTCTCCCTCTGCCTCTGCCTCTCTCTCTGTCTCTGTCTCTTATGAATAAATAAAATCTTAAAAAAAAAGAAATTAAAAGATTCAGTGCTTTGGAGGTTTCTTGCATTCTAAGATTAATCTGGCAACATTGGGCTTGCAATTTCTCAAGGCAACAATTGGATGGGACTTAATAGTGGCTGCCTTTAGATAGAGCTTGTCCTCCCCAGTTACCCACAGTCCCCACCACTCCCTATTGTATTATGCCAGGTCTATATTATTTTTTTACAATTCCTATAAAGCCCTGTATATACATTTGTGTTTCTAAAACATAGAATGTGGGATATATTCATCGTCTAGCCAAATTTTATATCTCTTGTTAGCCTTTTAACTTTCAGAACTGAAACCTATTATGCCTACTTCTTTTGTACTATCTAGTCCTAGAAATAGTATATTGCTGATCTAGCATCAAATTCATCCTGTTGTTTCTCATACCACTTTTTGGGGTTTGAGGGTGACCAAGGGCACAGTAGGTCCCAAATGGGAATGTAGTAATGAGTCTAACTTCCTAAATGAAGCTATTTAGGAAAAACCACATTTCTTTCTACTGAGATGTTGCAACCTGTTTGATGTTTTCACTGTGATCACAAGACTCTGTCACTTTATAGACATGCCTGGGTCAGTGCCAGAGGCTGGCTTCCCAAAGTTCATTACACCGTTTGCCCTGAGGTCTTCCATTTCCTCAGGTCACCACCACTGAATCGTGTGCCAACCTCTACTTCCATGTTACCAGCTACCCTTCCGTCCAGTCTGAGAGAAATTCCCTTTCTCTCTCTTTACCCTTAAAGACACTCATTTTCCTCAGTATTTGTGGAACACTAAGAATTGTCTCAGAGTATGTTCTTCTGTTCTTTCTAATAAAAATCTAATAAAAGTGAAAAAATAAATATATAAATGACTGCTAATGACCTAGCTAGCCACTGAAAACAAGATAAAGGACCAGAACATACACAAATCAATACATCGATAAGGAGACCCACCATTCTTTGTTACCCTACTGACCATTAGCCCCAGCCTAATCATTCTGGGGTTGGCTGGAACTCATCATCCTATGATTATTCTTTGCTTCTAGAACCATGTAGTGGTTCTAGTACCATGGTGGGTAAGGTGGAAGAGAGCTGTACATTTGGCTAATGCTCTGTCACATTACACATTACATCACATGGGAATAAGAATGTTTTTACATTATTTTGCTGCTGTCTGCTTGAAGAAATCAAGGATTATGGACTGATTATACCTGTTAATATCCCTGAGAAATTTTCCTACTAACCTGGTATTATTCTGGAGGGCAGGTTTCATGGTTTAGAGGGATCTTCTGCATGAAAAATGATACATGATATTTCAGAATTAGAACAAGTCTCAGAAGACAGCCAGGATATCTGAAGGGTCCTTAGAAGAAATCATAATAGTTGGAATATGAG
>NC_048220.1:96347487-96630259 GCF_002007445.2 Ailuropoda melanoleuca | reverse complement strand
GAACAAGTCTCAGAAGACAGCCAGGATATCTGAAGGGTCCTTAGAAGAAATCATAATAGTTGGAATATGAGTAGGGGAATTTACTCATTATGAATTGATCAGCACTTCTGGGGAGATGTCTGGGGATTTTCCCTTCCCAAGGTAAGTCATAAACCATGAGCTGCACCTATAGTATCATTTCCTATTGGCTCTCTGACCATCCCCCTACCTACAAGAGTTTATGTGTGTGTGCACACAACACACACACACACACACAAACACACCACCAGTTATTTGAACACGTTCGTGTATTTGAGCATACTTGTGTTCTCTCTGCTGGACAGAATGCTGAAACTTTGCATAAGGGGTGTCAACCGCAAATGCACATATTTTGCATTTCTAGATTTACATAATTTGCAACTTACAGCACAAGCTGAGAAGAACTGGTTCTTCGCTGATCCCATAATTGGGTCTTTTCAGTGGTGTTCATTCTTTGGTAGCAATAGCTTCTTTTAATCCTGACTTTCTCGGACGATTGTGTCCTGACAGGCTGCCTCCCTTACAGGTAGTGTCTATGGGGTGCCGCTTGGACGTTCTAAAGTCACGAGAGGTGAGGATCGCTAAGTATGTCACCAAATGATTTGCTGGGTTTGGGAGAGTTCTCGCACGTTTGAGAGGTGCCACATAATCTAACCGAGTGGGGGCTTTGTGTGCTCAGCCTCTATGTTTCCAGTACCAGTACGAGACCTGCCGACGGCAGGCTCGGAGCAAACGCTTCTTGAGAAATGACCACAATGAATGAGAAGTGAATAAGCCTGGTTGTCCACGTTTAATGATGAAGCAGAAAGAACTTACAAGGATTTGGGGATGAGGCCAGCCTGGGTAGGCATCCAAGTCCTTCCACCCTCACAGGCAATGAACTTACTCTTTCTGATCTTGACTTTCTTTTACTTGAGGAATATGTAAGGATTAAATGAGTATTAAATTTGTACAGAGCATAGCATAATGTCTCCAGCAGATATATAGTGAATGTTAAATGAATGAGCACATAACGTTTATGTTTCATGATTAAGGCCAATTTTTAAATTAATTATCCTTCATATAAAATACCTAACCTAAGAGAACATTTAATAATTACTGTCAAGTTTTATAGATAATAGAATTTGTGATAGATAGATATGTTGACTATTCTAGTGATGATGGTAATTAACAGAAGCGAAAACAGTAGTATCGTCTGTTTACATACCACTTACCATGTATCTCGTATGGTGCAAAGGACTTCTCGTGGGTTATTACATTTCATCTTTACAACAGCCCTATGAGGGAGGCGCAATTGTATCTTTGCTTTACAGATAAGAAAACAGAGTTAGATGGGTTAAGTAGCTCCACGGTCCTATTCCTAATATGTGACAAGTTTGAGCTCAAACTCAAATCTGCCCAACAGCACATCTTAAGTTCTGAAGCTTTCTATTGCTTTTCGCAAAAGCGAAGATTCTACAAACTAACTCATACTAATAGATTATATACGTATGTATGTATATGTGTATATACATATATATATTATGAACCCAATGAAACTACACACACACATTCTTTTAAGTTTTATTTATATTTCTTAGTTCAAGAATTACACACTAGCCAACATTATTATATATTTACATGCTGAAACTGGCTGTAATAAGTTTAAATTCAAGAAAATAACTCTTATGTGCTACTCATTTATAATCCTCATTTGTTACTATCTCATGTATCCCAGAGATTTTAGTAGTCCTGTTTTTAGGACATGAAAATAGATGCAATGGTATTCACTTGTGTTTTGCATTTTCTAGCCGTTGGAAAATGTGCGTTATGTGCATATTAAGAAAGGCTACAAGGTAATTAGTAAGGCTGATAATCACTACATTGTGAAGAAACTAGAATATCACTTTTTATAAAAGGACAATTCAGAACTGTGCAGGGACAATATTCATAACAGAACTCTTTAAACCCCCATGCAAATAAAATTTTAAAAATGTTATGGAATTTGAATCATTTGCAACTATGTTTGAAATAATTATGCTTAAAATGACCATGGCTGAACTCAACTGAAAAGGAAGAGATACAAGCTGATGGAACTGTCAACTTGCTTCAGGTGGTACAAGGACACACACATGGGCATCAGATTAGCAGACATTTGACAGGAGAGAGACAGTTGGTTTTGAAAGTTAAAAAACATAAAGTTTTGTTTGTCATTATTTTGGATCATATTTGTCTTTATCACAAAAGAACTTTTCAAAGCAGATTAAAATCTGATGTTAGAATTTTGCATGTATCCACAGAAATGTTTTCCATTAATTTTCAAATAGCTAACAGATTATTTTAGGGTGTTTCTGCTTTTTTTTTTTTCTTAAAGGATTTCTTTAGGGCAGTATCTTAATTCACGTTCTGTTGGTTCTTTACTAGTTTTTACAATGTTCCTAGTGTATTTGGAAAATATTTTTTAAACCTTTGGTGTAAAGCAGTCTTTTTTTTTTTCTTTTCTCCCATTTTTCCTTTTTTCTTTCCTTTTTTGTTTTTTAATAATTCTGGAGTCTTTGGTTAAAAGGAATAATACTATCTAAGGACAAAATGCTATTATTTAAAAAAAAGTCTTGTGTGTATTATGTGTAATAAATTTCTGGAACAGGTACGCATAATAAGCACTTTTATTTTCTGTAGTGCCATCAATATAAACTTTAACTCTTTTAAAATTGAGATTTAAGTTACAACCTTTGGTTTCTTGAACTCTGACATATAAAAAAACTCTAACAAGTTATCAGTGATCATTTCTGCTTTTCCCATTTCCATTTCTAAGGCTATCTCTCGGTTGTTACATTTATTACATAAACACTACAGCATTTCCCATAAAGGGGATGAGAGTAGGAGAGAGTGAGCAGAAAGTGAAAGTATGTGTGTTTGAATGTGTGTATGTGTGTGTACATGCATGTATGTGTACATGTGTGTGACTGTGTATGTGATAGCAAATTGAAACCCTTCTGTCTGGGATCCCAAACCATTTATGCAAAAGGGTGTTTAAATTACTCTGCTGGGGCACTGCAGTAACTGTACTTAGTAAAAAATAAATAAAAATTAAGAAAAAAAATTTAACAATTATTTGTATCTATTGACTATTCATTTACAGCATGTTGAATTATTTACATAATATTATAACACATGAACTTAAGCCATAAACAGAATTAGCACGTTGCCTTACCATAAAATACAAATTAGAAGTTAAAAATATTTAAGAAATCTGTTTTAATATTTACACACGCTCAGTGAAAGTTATGGTGGCTCACATTACATGGACTCTGTACACTTAGCAAAATGGCATGATGGCTACAGTTGAGAGTATTTGCCCTAACCAACATGGTGGAGTTTAGTTATTTTTTTTTTCCTCCTTCAAGGAGGAATTTTTTTTTTTATCGTTTTCTGTTTTCTTAAGACTTTGTTTTTAAATCACCAATAGACAATGTTATTTGTTTCCTCGAAAAAGAGAGCAAGTAGATAAGCAATGTGAGAACTAGTTAATTCCCGATGTTCTGAGGTACAGTACTATTGTCGTGTCAAACTGTGCAATGGTTCATAAGAACTGTAGGCATTGATCTGCTGATAGAGAAATGCTCAGTACCCTGTATTACTAGTTTCAATACATTGATTTGTTGGTTGCCAATTAAAAATACTCATACACTGGTTTAACGGAGGAAATAAAACATATTAGCTTATTCCTTTTGTTTTCCAACATATGAATGCATATATATGTATGTATGTTTATATGAATCTATATATACACATATATACATGTAGATATGTTGTAAGACCTGTCGTTTGTTGATTGTTTTGCTGTTTTTGTTGTTGAGTATGAATTTAATCATAAAACTGGAACACAGTTACCTATGGAAAATGGAAATTGTTAGTTGCCAATTTAATGCAGGTCTTGCTTAAAATGAACATGATTCATTTTCCCACTGCATTCCACTGAACTTTCTCTATGTGTTGTGCTTTTTTATAAGCTGACAGACTTTTTGTGTTCCTAATGCTAGAATGTAAAGTCTTTTGGTTCATAAACCATTATTATTATTATTATTATTATTTTTACTTAGCACTGCTTTTGAAGACATGGAAGAGAAAAGGTCTAGATGGCACTGCTTAAGTATTTTCCCCTGTTATTAAATTGCAGTAGAAAGAATTGTAACATTCCTTATGCAAACACATGATTATGTTGCATGAGTTTTCAATTCTGAAAATGCATTTCATACCTACTAGCAGTCATGTACAATATATATATACAGATTGAGATCAAAGGTTTCATTTAGACTGTGCATTTTAGAGTCAGAATTTGCCTATGAATTTCTCAAAGATGAAAAACACCTTAATTGCTGGCTATCTGGCTGTTTCATAATCAAAAGAAAACTATATACATATATATATATATGTATAAAGTGATAGTAATACCATATCAGAATTGCCAAAACACATTTTTGTGGTCCTTAAATTTAACCACTGTATATCAAGCTGACTGGTCTTCAAAGACTTATGAGATCTAGCACCCCTCCCCGACCCACCCTCAATTTGGTGACTATAATCCAACTCAACTACAGTAAAAATAGAGTTAAAAATAAATTCTACATCTACTGTTATCTCTGGGCAGGATGAGTCAGTCGTTTCTACCTACGTGGTTATTGAATGCCAATATGTGGATTTCGCTCTAGGGCATCTGTTTCAAGCTCCCATGTTTCTCTTTTTTCTGGTTTCTTCTTGTCACTGTGAGCAGAAATGAATCCCTGGTCATATGCTTTTGAGGCTCATGCTGCGAAGTTTCTTTTTTCACTTTTATCTAGATTACTATGTTGACTTCCCTGGACGTCGAAATTTTGTTGTAACCATAGATGATAATATCAAGGATTTTTATGGCTTTTATGATGATTGCAAATTAGAGCCCACTTCTAGACTTGGGCTCTGAGTTGTCTCTAGAAGAACCTTCCCAGAATGGCAATTTGGAGTTGTGCACCTGAGTTATCGATATGCTCCTTCCTGATATATGCTACTCAAACTTTAGCCCCTGGCGACAAGGGACAGGCACTTTTATTAGAGTGATGCCCCAAAATGATTGCCTAGGAGAAAGTGTGTCCCTGGAGAAACTTGAGGAATTTCTACTCTGAGCCCATGGGCAGAAACTTGGTTGGATTCTGCCCAAAGACCATACTCAGAGGTGTTCAAGTGTATAATCAAAAAATAAAGGCCAGAGTTCCCTTTGCTGGTGAAGGAAAAAAAAAATAGGTCCCATCTTAGAGCAATTTTAGAAAGCTGAATGCTAAACCCTTTCCCCCCTCTCTCTGAAAGCTGAAATAGGAGGGCAGTAGGACTCTATCATATTCCAAGATGCTGAATTATCAGGGGGAAAAAACCATACATTTAATCCACAGGCAAATACTGGCCTTGGCTACTATGCACAATTAGGGATGTTACTTTGAAAAATAAGTGGTTTTTTTTTGTTTTTAAAATAGAAATAGCAAAGTCATCCTCCAAGAAAACATTCAATCAAATCAAACTTTAAGAAGAAATTAGCAATTCACTATTTTCTCCAAGAAAAGCAAAATATGAACCTCACATTGATAGAAATAAAATATATTAGCTTATTCTCTTTCCTGTCTCACATATGAATGCATATGTCCAATTAGTATAGAAAGAAGCACACTGGCATAATTCAAAAATTGAATAAAAACAATACATCATGCCTGCCTATCAGTTATATATTTTTCTGTAATATCAACTGAGGCTCATACAATTCATCATGTTAATGTGGCTTTGTTGTTATCCTATGATACACTACTTTTCAAATTTTCTTTCATTAGGCCAATTGCAACATACACAATGAAAGCACCCTTAAAAAGTCAAACCCAACAAACCCACAAACTAACTCTACTTGTGCACATAATCCTTTAAGTATTGTTTGCTATGAAAAATACAAAGGTGAATTTCACTGCACATAAGGAAATGTAGTTCAATCAATCTCTTCAAAGCCTTACTTTGTCTGTCTCCTAAGACTATAATCAGGATTTCAGAAACAAGAAAAGCTGGAAAGGACCATTAATCCTTTAAAGAAATGAACAAATCCTTCTTTTGAAATACCCTATTAAACTCAGAAATAAACTTATAGGGAAATGTTGTAGAGACAGCTGACATTGTCTGAGAAGATCAACCTGTTTGCTGGCTTTGTCTGTGCTCTATGTTAGTAATTTGAATGAATCCCAATCTAACCTACATCTAAGATACTTCTAATTTTGCTAACTTTTCTATTTTGTGGTTGTCTTTTGATTAGATAAACTTAAAAACTTCTTTAGGTCTGCTATCAAAAGCTTGTGAAGTTGGGGAAGAAAATCTCTCTCACTGGACCTTTTGCCATTATACAAAATATGTATAAACTAGATGCTGTGTGGGGCTGATAAGGGTCATGCTGTTTTGTGTAATTTTGTTACAACAGTAACTTCTGGATTTTTCACTCTGCTCTGATTATTAACTCTTATTTTAACCACCTAGGAAATAGCTTTTTAGAAATAATTCTTGGCCACCATACATGATAATGTTCAGCAGTCCCGAGTTTCTAAATGTCAAAATGGAAGACGTCAGTGTTGACTTCCTATGCTCAAGCAGAGACTGGTCAAATTGGTCACCGAGTCTCTGTCTTCATTCTCCCTATCCTGTTTGAACCACATGAGAACCTTCTAGAATCCAGTGGGAATTACCTTCCCATGACACCATTATCACCTTAATAAGACAGGCATAGACCATCTTCAGTAAGCATGTTTGCATGGCATTAGAGATAATGTTTCATAAGCACAGTGCCATCTCAACAGCATGCCAACGTTAGAAATGAAGATGGGGAGTATCTGGATATGACCACTTCTCAGCGAAATGAGTGGCAATGCTACTGAGCCCTCTAAGAATATCTTCTAAATAATTTCCCTCTATATAGCCTGCACACTAAGCAGGTAAAGTAGAACACTGAGACACAGTCTTGCCAACATGTGTACAAATCACTTGCATTTTAACTGGAAAACCACAAGGACCTTAGTGTATTCATTACTTAGCAGAATCAACCCAAATGGTATGAAATGGACCACAAGGATAGGCCAGCAACTAAGGTATTTTAGCATCACTTTTGTCCCGGATTGATGTGTTTTCCAAGTCCTACGTCAGGCTGTACAACTGGTTTGAGGAGGAATCTAGTCCTTGCTTCCCATGGGAGGCTATGTTTTAGTTCACATAATAAAGCCAATAGACGATGTTGAAGAAGGAAAAAACCACTGGGAAAAATATGCGGGACCACCGATCTATGGCGTTCACATCAGTCAAGTCGGGGATGGTGATTTTCAGTTGGGAGGCGCGTCTCCGCAGGCGGCTTTTCTTTTGTGCCACATGTCGTTCCAGGGCATTTCGGCCGAAACTATGCCTGGGCAAGCCGGCTTTCCGGTACTGGATGCTGGTGGCATCGTAGGCCAGCATTGTGCTCCTGGGGTCTCCAAGTCCCATTACAGCCTCAGATGTGGCCATTTCGTTTTTTATCTCAAGAGTGCTCAGTAAGATGTTTTCATGTGGGTCCATCTGCAAGGGAGAAGAATCAGAAAAGATGATCAAAACGGGAAGCCTTTGTTTGTGCTAATTATGCAAGGCACTATGATACGTGGTTTAGGTAGTATTTATCAGAGTCGCTGAGAGTATTGGCTTTGAAGTTACATGATCTAAGAGGGATTACAGACAGATGTGACTCATCATTTGACAACCAGCATGGCCCCCAAATCAGCATATCATTTAGAGCCATTTGAGATCACTGAGGATCATCAAGCTGTGTTCTGAGATGAGAATATAGTTTGGTCAAGGCTAGAGTATCACAATTTAACTATCGCATAAATATCTGGTAATGGGTGTATTTTTTTTCCTAATGGGTATAATTTTGATGCTCAAAAATCAGAGGCACTCTCACATTCACCATTCTAATGATCTTCTTTCAGAAAACCTAGCAATTACCAAGTTGTTTCAAAGTGGCCATTCAAGAGATGAAGAAGGAAGCGGAGCATACTGGCTGGGTGTGTGGCTTTGGGAGCCAGGTGCCTGGGTGTAAATCTTGGTTCTACCACTTACTAGCTAAATGACACTGGGTGAAGTCCTAATTTGAATGGTGACACTCCATCACTATAAGCTACACAAGTTTCAGTTTCTCCATCTATTAAATGGTATGACGATGCAACCCTAGAGGATTTCTGTAATGACATCATGATATATAATAGACTGTTGCTAGTACCATTTTCATTGTTTCTACTTAGGGGCATACAGAGAAATAGAAGACATGACACTCTATAAGGAATTTACAGTTCTGATATGAATACATACAAAATTAAGCTGTGCTAGGTATGAAATAGTATTAAGGGATTCATTACTGGACTGTGGTCACAATAACAGCCTAATTACAGATGAGTTCATGATAAAACTAGAACTAAAAACAGTAGATAACATTTGTTTAGCACTTGCTATATATGCCAGAAACATTTTCATGTAACTTCATTTGATTATGGTTCTTAACACCCACAGTTATATCACCTTAAATTTGCTATGTCAATATAAAGAGGGTAAAAGAAGAGTTTTGAACAACAGAAATTTGGGCATCATGTGACATGCCAAAAAGCAATAACAGAACAATAAGAAACTTGAAAATTAACAGATGGACAAACTGTGCCTGGCAGAGGGGTGAGTGGGGTGAGGGATTGACTTGAGAGGGGAAGGAAGGAGGCAGGATTCAAGAAGAGAACCGGTCCAAAGCTGGCTATACTAAGAGGAATTCTGGGCCCAGGGAGTACAATTAAGGTGGCCTGTAGTCAGGGTGACCCTTTCCTCTCTTGGATGATTTTTTCTTGGCAAAGCTAAAAGTAAAGAATGAATACTGACATTGTGATACCTAAATATTAAATGACCATGTAATGTTTTTGTTTTGTTTTGTTTTGTTAAGAAGGAGAGACTTCTCTGTTTTATTTTTAAGAGCCCTCAATTGCTACAGATAATAAAACCTAGATGCAACACATTATTAATAACAGTACATTTATTTTAGTGGAGAATCAGAATATGCCAATTGCCAGTAAAATCTCTGAAATATAAAATAAAGGAAAAATGGTCAATAGTAGATACTGGTGATATATGGAAGCAAGGGATATAACCAAACACTTAATTGGAAGATAAAATGGTCTGAGCTTCATGAATTATGCAGAAGGCAAAAAGAAGGCTGCTAAGATTATATACTAACAATTAGCTTTCAAATGTGGTTTGATGACCCTGCATTATAAATTCAAATCTAAAATCTTTTGAGAAATAGAAGCTATAAAATATGCTAGAACCTAGTAATTGACCAATTAATCTCTGCCCACTGATCAGACGTTTTGTATGTTTGGTTTATGGCAGTATTTTGCTTAGTGGGCATATTAAACAAATATATTCTTAAGAATAATTTTTAAAGTTTATAAGACTTGGAAATAAAACCCAATAAATGTTGAAACACTTCTGTCAAGGAAAGGCCAGGTAATGGCTTTAGTAATGGATCCAATGGCCCCAGGGAAGAAAGCAAATATTCAAAGGCATGTACCATGCACCAGGGCTTTGTGGAAACTGTCTCGCTGAAGGCTCACAACCAGCTTTTGAAAAGCAATTCTTTCCTAGGTTATCAGTGAAGGTGTTCACTCAATTTCACAAACTCACACATTTACTAGATGGTAGAGGTGGAATTCAGCCCTGCTCATCAGAGTACACAGCTTGGGGGAGAGAAGTGTGACTTTACAACATTCAAGGAAAGTGAAGCTGATAGACAAGGGGAAACTAGCACCCCTCATTATTTTAGGCTGGGTGCTTATTTTCTGTTCCACTATGTTCTGTTCTGCTCTGGGTTAATTTTTACTTTAACTACCTATAAAATAACTGATTAGCAACATTCCTTTGGCCACTATGCATGACAATAGTCAGGAGTCTCCCCCCCTCTAAGCACTGGGACATTTCCTTTTCTACTCAGCCATTGTATTGAGAACAGTTATGAATATCTATCAGACTTGGCTGAAGTAAAAATACAGGTCAATAATAACAAGCATTATAAAAATAACAGGAGCATGGCAACCCTCTTGGATCCCCTCCCTCTTCAGGAGCTTTGTACTGTCACTTAACTATCACTCAATAAAATTTGCTTTGCTGCCCACCTAAACAAACAAACAAACAAACAAGAGTAGTGGACTCTTATTATGGAAACTTGTTCTAAGTTGTATAATCCGTCTGATTTTAGTGGGTTTCTGTTTTGTTATCTATGAAATTCAAGATTTATTAGAGTATTCTTAAAGCTTTATTATTTTTTAATCAAAACTTTAAAAAATATATCTATTGAACATGAGTCTGTGCCTGGCACTGTGCCAAGTACCATAGCCATGGTGGTGAGGAAGATGGCATTGCTGCTGGTCCCTGTGGCCATCACAGTCTCCAGAAAGAATACTGGACTTGGAGTCAAAAGATTTGAGTTCTGGCTGCTCTGTTTGTTATTTTTCACCTTGGAAAAGTCCATTCATTCATTCATTCATTCATTCATTCATATTTTACTTATTTATTTGAGAGAGAGAGAGTGAGGGAGGGACAAGCAGAGCCAGGCCGAGGGTGGAGCCCAATGCGGGGCTGGATCCCAAGACCCTGAGATCATCATTTGAGTCTAAACCAAGAGTCAGATGCTTTACTGAGTGGGCCACCCAGGTGGCCCAGAAAAGTGATTTAATCCCTTGGAAGCTAGTTTTCTTCAACTGTAAGAGTAGAGTTTTGAGAGATTAACTGAGACAGGTATGTGGGAAGGACTTGGGAAACACAAGTGCTACGCAGGCTGAGGGTCATGACAGGCTACAAATGCAGGGGGATACACACGGGTGCTAGTGGGCTGGGAAAACATAGTAAATAGCTATGCCTAAAAAAAAGTATGTTGCTCTTGCAGTGTATGTGGAATAGACACAGGTGATGAGCTTTCTGTAGGTAAGCCTAATCATCTCAGCCCTGCTGGAGCTCTGCTCAGGCTGAAGTGGGGAGTGACGGTGGTGGGTGAGGTGCACTGAACATATGCACCAGTTTCTAAGGCGCTGCTCCTCCATGTTTGCTACCTCAGGATACTTCAGCCTCAAAATCTGACTGCTTGAATAGTCTCAAGTAAGGTCATTAACAGTCTAGGAATAAATGAACTTGAATTAAAAAACAAAACAATGCTTTTCCAGAAAACCCTTCCCCTTTACCATGGAGCTGTAAGGTGGAAAGGTATAAAGTATAGCCACCTTCATTTCTAATTTATTTCCTAATTAACAGCGACATGGAGGAGTCGGCTCAAGCAGGTTGTAGTTTATCAGGCTGCACCTCAGCCTTAAGCCCTGAGACACTGCTCTGATTACCCCACCTTGTCCTTCTTTGAAAGACCAATGTTCTCACCATATTCTCATGTCCTATCTAAAGACTTCCAGATAATGCCCACCTTTTTACTCGCCTCCTCAGAAATGAGCTGCATCCTTCCCCTGCCACCACACCATAGAATCCGTTTCCCCAACTTGCTTTGGAGTCACCAGTTCTGAGGATTTTTTTGTTTTTGTTTTTGTTTTGAGGTGTGCAGTCATGGCCTAATTATCACCTGGAACTGTGTCAGTTTTCTATTAGAAGGGGGGAGATACAGTGCAGTGTTTCCAAGTTCTAATTCTGAACTCACAATCCAGGTTTTGATTCTGGAATGAGCCATTCACCAGCTTTGAGACTACGGGCAAATTATTGAACCTCTCTGAGTTCATTTTTCTTATAGGTAAAGTGGGGGAAAATGCCAATACCAGTCTCCTCCTGTTGTTTGAGGGGCTTAAATACGACAGCACATGCAAACCACTTAGCCCAGCTTTGTACATAGTAAGCACTCAAAAAATCATAACTGATCTTGCTTTTAAAAAGCAATAAATATTCATTAAATGAATATATTTGACTTCCATTGCCATTTTTTTTTTTTCAAATGCCATGGACTGTATGAACAAACCAGAGCTTTGAATTCATCACATTATTTAACTTTGCTTTGATTGGTGGCTTGTGTAAAGTGCTGAGAACAATGCTTAGTACAAAGTAAACACTAAATATGTTTTTGTTATAATACATAATACATCTATTAAATATAATAAGTCTAGACTGAGTTACTTGTGAATGTTGAAGTGAGATGAGCAGCAGCTGCCTTCCATTTCATAGGTAGAGAGGGAGTACAGTGTTTGTGGGTTCATGATTCATCAGCATCCTCCTGACCACCAAGGAAAACAGCCCCGAGGCCAGCGTCGAAGAGGGAAATGTCTCCATTGCTGGTGTGGCAGAGCAGGGAAAGGGCATGGCTTGTCTTTCCTCATGGCCCTTCAACATTCCACCATATGCTCACCATTACGCATCGGTTTAATATTTGTCTGCCCCGCCAGACTACACCTCTTGGCAAAGGCAGAAACAAGGTCTGTCCTTTCACTGTCATATCCCCAAAGCACTTGACATGGTGCCTGTCACATAGCATGCTCAGTAAATAATGCTGACTGGGTGGAATTAATTTTGTGACCCTTTGAAACTCAATCCCTTTGTGAGTCAACAATAAGGTAGATTTTGGGGTACTCAGGTGGCTCAGTTGGTTAAGCGTCTGACTCTTGGTTTCAGCTCAGGTCATGGTCTCAGGGTCCTGAGATCAAGCCCCATGTGGGTCTCCGTGGTGCTCAGCACCGGTCTGGGTCTGCTTGAGATTCTTTCTCCCTCCTTCTCCCCACCCCTTCCCCCTGCCTCTGCTCTTCCCCCTGTTCCCGTGCATGCACGCTCTCTCTCTCACTGGCTAGGTCTTAAATAAGTAAGTAAATACACACACACATACATATGTACATACATAAATATAATCCTTTTAAAAAAGTGGACTTAATTTTGCAACACCAGTCTGAAGATTGGAACTGCACGGATCTACCTCTTGAGTTCCTTTCCTGCTCTATAGCTTCTCCCTCTATTTATATAGATCTCTTGCTGGGGCATCATGTTCAGGTGCCTGAAATCTGGAAGCAGATTTCCCATAGTGCCCTGGTCATTTACACAATGGATGCTTCATTCTTACCCCAGAGAAGGGAGCTTAGTGAGTAGCCACTAGAAGCCGGACTAATCATTTTACATATTGACCTCTTTCAGTTATCCCTGTGGCCCTGTGGGCCAGGTACTGATCTCATGCTCAGAAAACAAAGCACAGAGAAGTTAAGAAACCTAACACATGTTCGCACAGTGAATTAGAGCAGGAATTAGAATCTGGTCTTTGTCACTGTGTCATGCTGAGGCACAGCAGAAGCCCCAAACCCATGTGCACTCAATAGCTCATAAGAGAGGACCGGCCCTCTCAGTGCATGGTAGGGGTAAGTCATCCGAAGGCTTGCAAAATTTTCCTTAATGAGGAATGAACAAGAGTGTCTGCATTTAAATATGTCACAAAGATGACAGCTGATGTAAAAATCTTGTTAACTGCAATGCTTTCACCGAGGTAGAGTAGACATCTGTGGTTTGACTATTCACCAGCCCTACCAGTGACAATTTCTGTCTGGGAATCACCACTCTCAGTATCTCTTCGGTTTGGTGGATGGCATAGTCTGTTTCAGTGGTTTCCAAACTTGAATGTGCATCAGAATCCCTCGGAAAGCCCATTAAAACATAGAGGTCTCTGGGCCCACTCCCAGAGTTCCTGAGTCAGTACGTCTGGAATAAGGCTCAACAATCTGCATTTTTAACAAGCTCACAGGTGATGCCAGGCTGTTGGGCTGAACTCACAGCTGGAAAGCTATCAGTCTGTTGGAAGTAGCACAGGGGCATGACTTTAAAGGAAGAGGCAGCAGAGGCCTTGAGAAATGAAGAAAAAGCTGAAGTTCTGACCACAGTACACACCACCATGTTGAAAAGCAGCTTTTATAGAGAGAGAACAGATGTGACTTCCATTTACTATTTTCTGGAGGTAGGCATTGTATTAAACGCTTTACACAGTTGTAATATTTCACCTTGGACAATATCCCTATGAGAAAGTTATTTCTAATATTCTCATTTTGAAAATGAGGAGGTTGAGATTTTTGGATAATTAGTGATCTGACCAGAGTTGCACAGCTGGTATGGAATGTACTAGCACTTCATCTATTTGTTCCAAGGTTCCTATTTCTAATGATCAAACAATACAATTACATATCTTGAGACTTTCTTCAATTAGGAGTTCTGTCTTGAAATGCCATCTCTGTATCAGGGTGTATTAGGTGCAGACATTCCAGAAAATGGAACGAAGAGCAACTGTCACGTGATTTAGCTAATCTTTGAATTTGGGTCTCCACACCAACCTTTCCAGGCTTGCCCAGGTGGATTTCCTAATTGCCTTTTTCTTCACTTCAGTAGTGAGACCCAGGAGAAAACACTAAACTGTCCTTTTTCTGATTAGGAAATTAACAAGACCTAGCATCCCTTTAACCAGAAAGATCATGTAGCAATCTCTATTGCTCTGGAAAACATAACAAAATATTTATCAAATTTTCATGTCTTGGCATTTTTACTTACTCAAGCTGTGAGAAATTTGTAGGTAGCAGTTAAAACAAGAGAGAGAAGGAAGCAAAAGTAAATGAAGGGGAAGAAAGACTAGTGAACAGACTGTTATTCTTTGCCGATAAATTGCCTTTGCAAGAGCTATGCCGAGGCCTTGCTGTAGTCCAAGCATTTACACTATTTGCTTTCTCATCTTGAACTTTAACTCCCAAGCGTCCCTTCCTGATAACAAGGGTTTTTGGAGAGGCCCTATTAAGCAAACCAGTGTGAATAAAGTCTCTTGTTTCCCATTCAACAACCCATCTGAAAATTGTGCTTTACCGGGAGTTATTTTGCTTATCAATCAAGAAGGAAGTGCTGAAATTTTGGGAAACAGACTATTTACTCCAGCATTCCAGAGCTTCCTATGAATGATCCTCTATGAATAAGGCAGTTTGCATACTGATTGAATCAGCCATTCTATTGGATAGAAGGTTGGACTTCTCTGCTGACTTATTTCCTAGACTGACCGGTGTGCTGATGGTTCCAACAAGGGTAAATTCATGTTAAACATTTGGATTCAGAGGTTTTCTCTTCCTTCTTTCCATTCCTCATCCCAACATTTTTTTCCCCATCAAGTAACAGAACATGCTTTGGTTAACAGAGTTGCATTTTGCTTAAAATATACCACATTAAACAATGACGAGTAGAACTTATTTTTATATAATTTGTTAATTCCAGGTCTAGTTTCACGTTCCTTGCTCCCTTTTCTGCACCTTTCCCAATGACAGGTGTGTCTGCTGGAAGAGTGTCCTTGTCCTATAATCTTATACAGAAAAACAAATCACATCCCTCAGCGGCCCAGCAGCATCGCATGCTTATCTTGGGAAGTGAGAATGGGGCTATTTTAAATCTCAGTTCACCACTCATATCATAGAGAAGAGTGAGAAATTGCAGAACTCCAAGAAATCCTAGCTCTGCAATTTCCAATTGCTGTGACTAGTTGGGTAGGAGATCTTGTTTTATCTTCCATGAAATGACACTGTGACCTGAGTAACTTGAAATGCTAAGGCAATGAACTGTTAACCCCCTGGGAATATCCAAAGCACTCTTTCCAAAGGAAAAACACTCAGAAACTACCTAACACGCATTTGGTATTCTAAGAGGTGAAAGAAAGTTCACCCAACTAGAATATGAAGTAGAGATTCTAAGGGAGCAAGAAAAGGCTAATATCTTTGTCGAATCCCTCCACCAAAGTAAATGGGGAAATAGTAACCAAATATGGAGTTCAGATCTGGAACATAAATATAGGAAAATACTGCTGAACTACCCAGGAAGTTGCAGGAGGGTGGTCGTTTTTAAATAAAAACTGTAGGGGAAAAAAAAAAAAAGGACTGAGATTTCTACTTTTTTTTTATTCTGTTATGCTATAGGAAATGTTTGAAATCTCACAACCACATTAGGAGGGTAGAGTTAGTCCTATCAGCATTTTGTAAACAACCCTTCCCATCAAAATCCAGAAGTTCACAGGTAGCTCAAAGTTTATTATATTTAAGCAATCATTTAAATTTATGTTAGCAGATTCAAATCTTGTGCTTTCTCTACTAAATAGTTTCACATGAGGAGAAATATTTATGGAAAGGATATGGGTAGGTCTAGTTATTGCTGTTTAGTTTTTCAATTCTTAATTTTTCATAGGTAGATCACATGAGCACATATCTCAAGGTTTGCTTAGTCAACTGATTCCCTGTTAAGGAAATCCTACTCTATAGTCATCACAAAGTGGAAAGTTTCTGTTCCAGACACACACACACAAATCCATTGAGCCAAATGGGTGAATCAAGTGAGCTCAGTGAGGTTTTAAGCTATTACTTCAAATGATACTGCAGTTTTTAAAGGAAATAAGAAGTATACCTCGGGAACAGAAAGAGAAGAATATGATGTTTTTCTGTAAAGGACCCCAGAAGATAAGGCTTTTCTAAAAATTGTGATTAATACAGGATCACGAGTGAGAAGACCTTCAGCAAGCATGAGCCACCAAGAGACTTCTACTCTTTTTGGTGCTTCTCATATGCCCCTTTCATCACCCACAAGCACACTGGAAAGAACACTGACTTCAGCAATGAGAGCCAGTTCTAATCCTGGCTTGTTCTGGGCCTCAGTGTTCTTTCTTGCTCTAGGAAGTCTAGGTAGACCTAGGATAGCCTTTGCTAACCCTCTCCACCAGGTTAAATCCTCTATTACCAACGGAGCCCTCGTTTCACCCATGATAGCAAACACGTAAGCAGAGATTGTATCGTACTGCTTATATATTCCTAATGCTGACCACTAGAGTCAATATAAAGTAAGTACTCAAAATAAAACTTGCTAGGGGCACCTGGGTGGCTCAGTCGTTAAGCATCTGCCTTCGGCTCAGGGCATGATCCCAACGTTCTGGGATCGAGCTCCACATCAGGCTCCTCCACTAGGAGCCTGCTTCTTCCTCTCCCACTTCCCCTGCTTGTGTTCCCTCTCTTGCTGGCATCTCTCTCTGTCAAATAAATAAATAAAATCTTTAAAAAAACAACAAAATAAAACTTGCTAAATGGAATTACTAGAGGGTTAGACTAAGTCTAGGATCACACATTCAAATCTGGCTAGGGAGATCATATAAGAATGTGAAGCAGGTGTAATGGAGACTAGGAAGAGGTTGCCTCTGTAGTGAACTAGACTAAAAAATACAGGCCTGCCTGAAGGACATTTAAATCCAAATTTTTAAACATCACCATAGTGATCAAAATCACATCTAGGGGCTCAGCCCATGGGGCTGCTACATCAGTCATTGTAGGTATAATTTATAAAAACTTTGCCTTTCAGTTCCATTTAATCTATAATTATGAACTGCTTTATTGCTTTTTTAAAAAATTCATAGCATAACATAGGAATAATGCATAGGGAAAATCTGTCTAGCAAAAATCCTATAGCCCTGGAGCTTCCTTCAAAACTGTAGGAAATACAGTTGAACATAATTTAAAAAAAAGAAAAAGAAAAAATATATGGAAAAAACAAAATAAAACAAAAACTGTGATCTATATCCAGTGCTAATATTATATTTGTTTTCTTACCCATGTAGGATACTGCTGTGAAAAATTCTGCAGTATCTCTCCGTTCTTGAACATTCTAAGTAGCCTCCTTAATTTTTTGTGGCTTAATCTCTTCCATGCCTTTTACTTTCACAGAATCAAATTTATTTCTCTTGGAAAATGGTTCTTTTCTATATATATGTGTTAATTTATGTGGAATTCATTAAGAATGATATGTAAATGACAGATCATGTATTTTTAAAAATAGCATTTGGATTGAGATTGAAGGATGCATGCTAAGTTTAGGGGAAATGAGACTACATTCAAATTGCTACATTTAATAATAAAGTAAAATTAATCAAAAATATGATGAACTGGCTTATTTCTTTTGGAAGATTGACAACTCTCTCTGGGTTCCTCTTCTTAATTTAATAAATAAAGCTACTAGTTTCAGCTAAAGCTGAATATCAGGAGTCATTTTTATTGTATGGAAAAAATATAAAAGATAGGAATCATATTAAAATTCCCTGAAGCTGGAAAAAGTGAAGGAAACTGTATTCTCAATCTATTAATTTTAATTTACTTTGGTTCCATCCAAAGGAGGGACTTGCCTTGAATTACTATAGATCCTCAGGATGTGTGGAATGGAGCCAAGTTTGAAATGACCTTACATAAGCCCCGAGTCTTATTGTGATAAATTTCAGAGGTAGATGTGAGAACTTGCCCACCCAATCCTGATAATTCAAAGACATTTTACCACCTGGAAACTCATGAGGGTCCTGAGAGGTAAAGGTTTGTTCCAGTTCAATTACCACCTGAATAATTGACTCAAGTCCAGAGCTGGAGAGAAACAATGGATCTAATCTTTTTATTAGCTGGTTCATACAACTCAAAGCATTACGGGTGATGACTTGCTCAAGATTTTTAGACACACCATGTAACTAGTAATTCACAATTTCCCAATCCATTTTTAACTAATACCATAGAGGGCATTTGTTTTGGTTTCTTTCTGCAACGCTGCAAAAACACGAGTCAAGTGTTTCTAATGCACAGGGAGAGGGAGAGGGAGAAAAATGGATAAACTTCAGCAAAAGAGGATCTACATTTTCCCTCTGGGGCTTACACATGTTGTCAAGGGTGATACCACTGCATGTTCCTAAGAGGAAAAGGGGTGGCTTTTCTAGCTTCCAAAGCCCAGAACAGTGAATAAAAAATGTGGCAATTAATCAGGTCAAATTTCAAGACTTACTGGTAGGTTATATATGCTTAAAGGTTGTGAGCCATGATTATCCCAGGTCATTGGGACACCCATGGTTTTCTCTTGCTACTGGGTTTTGAAACCCAACCTTGTCCCATAAGCTATGAGGAGGAGTTTGGTCATACAGAACCACCCATTGCTATTTCTTCATTTCTGTGTTAGAGGGAAATTACCATCTGCTTCTATCTGTCATCTAGAAGAAAAGAAGTCAAGTTTTAGTTTCTGTCCTCCTTAGTCAAGGCACCAATGTTTTAATGCAGTTAAAAATCTGATAGTTCCCTCCCCCTGCAAGATATTGACTCAAAAAAAGAGAATTAGTCTACTCTAACCACAAACAAAAACAAACCAGCTAGCCTATAATCTGCTCCACTCTTATGTATTAGAGACACTTTCTCCCTCTACAGAACATTACCCACTGCCTCCTATTGTTTTTCATTTCATTTGGCTAAGACGCCAGAAAGCTGATCTAATGCAGACCAGATAGGCAGGATTCCAGTGAACATATAGCAAAAGGGTAACAGAAAGGAACATATTCAGCTCCACAGAGATGCCAGGAACACAGTCAGTGACCTTTGCTTCTATGGATTTAGAGTTTAGTTTGGTTCTTAAATGGCAGGGGGCATGAAAGTGGTGCTGAAATGGGTCTCTAGAACAGAGGTGGGCTGGATGGGGAGGGTACATGGATTCACACTGGTTACCAAATCCTATGAGTGGGAGTTGAGACACATATTTAGCAGTAAAGAGCACTGGATCTAGTAACTGCTTAAAAAAATGCACCAGTGAACAGTGACTCAGCAGTAATTAAAAAGTGATGTAGTCCAAATAAAGTGTGTACTTGTAAGCGTGCACCCACTGTATACAACAAAAGCAAAATAACTGATGCTAAGAGCAGTATGATTACAGAACAACACCTTCATAACAAATATGAATGGCAAATATCTAATTATAACAAAAGTATTTATAAACTCCACACATTTTCTTAGGACCATGGAATTTCTAACCTTTGTGTCATTAGATAATAGGGAGTAGGGGATCCATATTCAGCCTTCCTTACTCCTACGTATTTGCATCTTTCACAGCTCAGTTCAAAAATGTTCCTTCTACTGGGAGTGTTCCTTGGTCATACCGCACTCTGTCAGGTCCTTTGATATATGTTCTCATAGCAATGAAGACATTTCCCTCACTGCCTTTATTTTTGCTTATGTATTATTTCCATAGACGTTTGTTCAAAGTATATCCTCCCTTTAAGATGTGGTCCCTGTGAGGGCAAGAAGCACGTTGGATAGGGACTCAAGAAGTATCAATTAAATTAGCAGGTAATACTTGCAGTCTACATTTAGTGGGCTTATATACTATATTCCAGGGAGTTATAAGCACGCTATGTGGATTATGGCATGCATTCTTCACCACACTCCTTTATGGTAGGTTCTCTTAGGAACAACTCTCATTTCTGAGATAAGCCTGCTGAGACTAAAAATTTAAGTCAATTGCAGAAAGTAACGGAGTGAGTAAATAAGCGATTTGAAATGTGAACCCAGACAGTCCCATTCAGAGTCATCACACTGAAGATCGATGGTACACCAGGAGTTACATGTTCCCTTCAGTCAGTAAAATTCCCTCTTGTTTTGAGGGGGAGACATTTAGGAATACGAGCATGCACCGTGCAGCTGAAGGAACTGTGACAACAATGGGGCAGGGCAGTGGGCAAGTAAGAGATTATGGCCTGAGCTCAGAGCGGCCAGGGGTGGGGGTGGGGTAAATGTGGCACTGGGCCTTTATAAAGAGAGAGTCAGGCTTATCAGGCAGGGGAAGAGAAAGAAAGTGGGAAGGTAGGGGGGCTTTGTCTATACAACATTATATTCAGTAAGTACCAAGTTAGACAGCTTGAGGGATCTTTTTTACCTCTGGACCTTTCCTGCTAACTTTGATTTGACTTCAATTTAGGAAGAGCCACTTTGTGAAATGAGAGGGACTCACGTTAGATTTAAATAAGCTAGTACAAATATCCAAACTCTTTACCTGTAGACTGTAGGAACTCTCAGGGTAAACCTATAAGCATTCACTTTCTCTTGGGTTGAGGCCTCAATGGGCTCTGAAGCCGCACTGTTTGGGTTAGAAGCAGACTGGGTTAAAGGAAAGGTCACAAAGCTCTGTGATCTTGGGCAGTTTTCTCAACTGTAAAATAGGTAGAACAGTGTCTGCCTTACTGGGTGGTCATGAGGATTAAATGAGAGAATTCATATAAAGTACCTAAAAGAGTGCCCTATATGATAAACTCACGGAACGGTCACTTTAATTAGAGAGGAGAAAGTTCTAAGTCAGGGACAGGTGAGGGAGGCAGAGGCACTGGAGAGCACATAATAAAGATAATGTGGAAGACTTCGTGAGACATTAGATAGAAATAAAGGAATTGAACTGGTGTCACATCATGGACAGGAGAGGTTGGGGACGGTAAACCAGTTTTTGAATTAAAACAGCCATGGAAGTAGTGGCAGAGGACCACACACAGCACTTGTTCAATTACTCTTTAAGAAATGAATGAACGCAGCAAGACGCCTGTGCCACTCTCTGCGGCAGCCCTTGGGCAGGGAGCTTCCTGTTGGTTCGGGCTGTGCGAATCTTCTAGTTTCAGTCGTCTGGAAAGTGTCTAATGCTGAGACCTCATTATTCACAGGCCTGCTAAAAGAAACTGCATATAATATTTCTTCCTAATGCTTAATTTTGTTTGGTTCTTCATCCTTATAGTGGGCAGAGGCAAGGGGCGACTCAAAGAGTTCCATTTTGTTGTTTGCCAACAGGATCGGTAAAATTTGGGGGAAGGGAGGGCTTGCACCCATCAGCAAAGCTAAGTTTTTGGATTAATTTCTGTCTTCTCTTACTTCCCCAATTAAATGCATTTATAATGAGAGTTTCATTACAGTGTAGAGATGATATGAGATTACATTTTGGAGATCATCTTTGTGCAGCACTATCTTAAATTTAAATTGTAGATAAGAACATATATATAGTTAGTTGAGGCTTAAAGGGATGAGTTTTGAAATCAGCTTTGTATTCTAGCTTCTGTTCTGTGCCCCTGGTCAAGTTCCATAGCTTAGTTGAGCCTCTTTAGTTGGTCATCTTTAAAATAAGTTATATCACCTCATCTTTAAAATAAAAGCACACTATGTGATGGTTTGTTTTAAGCTGGAGACAAGAGACTTAAGGAACCTACCATCATGTCTGGCACACAATTAGGTGTGTAACAAAAGGTAACACTCCTACAATACTTACAACTTTAACATTGCTCAACTGGGAAAGAAAATGTAAATTCGCTGGTTTACATAGGTAGGTAAAACGAATTCTTTGTATTTCCCCATTAGCCTGTGCAGCGGATTGTGGTTGAATCTATCCCACCCGTTGTAACAATGGGAAAGACTGATTCTCTGTGCCAGATGTGGGCCTGATTGCTATAAACCAGTCTCAGTATTCCCCCCGCCCCTTACCAGGGATTGGTTCAGGAATCGGAAGGCATAAGGCAACTGAATCAATGAAAAGAAAGGGAAGGTTTATTGGAGGCTTTTGGGTTAAAAAAAAAAAAAAAGTCCTCATCTTTCCTTCTGGATGTGAATAAAGAAACATGGAGTCTTGTTGCTGCTGGCAGCCCAGAACAAGATATCACTGACAAGATTTAAGCTGGCTTGCTTCATCTCTCTCTCTCTCTTTCTCACTTCCCATGTCTCTATGCATGCTTTGCACAGACCAGATGCATTAAAGGTGGGTAGAAAATCAGAAAGGTATCATTAGTAAAATTCAAAATACTAATTTCAATAATTTCAGATAAAATTCAACCCATGATAATAGGAAGGTCATGTATTATTCATATATATTTTATATATGTAAGTATACATATATATATAAAATATATATATGTATATAGAAATATAGAGACAGTTTTCCAAAATCAATAATCCTGTAAGAATAAAGTGATCCTACAGTAATTTTAATAAAATCCCCTAGATTTATTTAAGCTACTTATGCTTTATCAAATGGCTCTCATGTCTTCTATTTCATTGCCTCTACAATGTCAGAAGGAATTCGAAAGGCCTGAGAAGGCCTCATCTTACAGATTAACAAAACTAAGATACAGAGAAATTCTTTTCCCAAAGTTGCAGAACTTTTCAAAGGCTGAATTCGACTCAGTGTCTTGGCTTCTTGAATCCAAATTGCACTCTGTGGCTTGCTCTGCCAATGACAGAACTGAGGAAAGATATTTTAAAACAGCTTCACATGCAATCTGTGATTAAATTGTGCAACTCAGAGAGAGAAACCTAGGTTTCAGTTCCAGCTTCAGTTAGTCCCAGCTCTACCACTAACTAGCTTATATGATCCTGAGGAATTTACTGACATTTTTGGGTTTCCGTGTCTGCATGTAAAAATGAGACATCACAAGAAAAAAAAATGTACAATGATGGGTGTTAACTGAACTTATCATGACAATCATTTTGATACACACACACACACATACACACACACACACACACATATACGCACACAAATAATCATGTTGCAAACCTGAAACTAATATAATGTTAGGTCAATTATACCTCAATTTTAAAAAAAAAGGAAATAAAAAATGAAACTATAGGTAAAAGGAAGCATTAATTAAAAACAACAAAAATTTATGTTGAGGTGAAGTATCCTATCCTTATACCTGAGAGAGGCACAAACCAGGCAAATGGACCAGCTGGTCCCTGAGTCAACTACAGAACCTTCAGTCTAGTTCTGAAAGTAGCAACCACTACTCCTTCAGGGTAAGAACTCATTTGCATTCCCTGGGCTAGCTCTTTGCTATTGAGTGTGGTCCAGAGACCAACAGCTTTGGCATCACCAGGAAGTTTGTTAGAAGTGCGGAATCTCAGGCCTCACCTTACACCTGCAGAATAACAATCTGCACTTTAGCAAGATATGTAGACAGCTTTTATGCACACTAAAGATTGAGAAGTACTGGGTTGCATCATCTCTTAGATCCCTTAAAGTTCCCAAAGTCACTGACTGTAGAATTAAAAAAAACAAAAGGAATTTTTTAAGGATCTTGGGTAGGTCTTCAACATCTATATGGTAAAGGGGTAGAGGAGTTCGTTGGTAATTTTTTGTTCTCCCTTTCCAGAATGCTGAATTAATCACAATCAAGGCACCAACTAAACCCCAGGGGAGAGTGAACTGGAGAGGGAGCGATTAAATCCACTTCAATCAGGGAACCCTGTACAACGGTGGCCAACAGTCCTGTACATTTAGTCAATTCCACGGTGAATTACTGCAGTGAGAATTTGCCAAATGCACCATCCACTCTCACAATACAACCCTTGTTGGGAGACTGCTATTAATCTGGCACAGCCTTATCAAACTTCTCTCTGTTCCATTTTAACACCAAATGACCCTTGGCTCTGAGATCTGCAGATGATGGCAAACTTTACAAAATGCAGCCTATAAGTTGAATTAAGAAATGAAGAAAATTATGAATTTAGGGAGATAAGAAAGAACATCAAATCTAAGCTAATGCTTTGCCAAAGAACAAAATATCAGCTAGACTCTGTGTTAAATATTGAAAGCCCTCAGATGATGACGATGATGATGATAATAATAATCATAATGATAATGATAAAAGACCTGAGTTATAATAATAATAATAATAATAATAAAAGACCTGAGTTCAAATCCCAGGTTTGCAACTTACTAAGCTGTGTGACTTAATATGTTATTTCTCTCTGGACCTCAGTTTTTGTCATCGGTAAAATTTTAGAGGACTGTAAGGGTATCTAGTAACTCAACAAGCTTCAAGCTTTCATGAGCATTAGAATTACTTGGAGAATGTGCTAAAATTTAAATTCTTGGGTCATCAGAAATTCTGATTCAGTAAATCCAGGAATGGGCTGGGGTTCTGCATTTTTTAAAGTATTGGTGATTCTGATGTTGTGGTCTGAGGATGGCCTCCTATAAAATGCTACTATGGGGCAGGGCAGTGGATGGTAAAAATTCAAATAAAGCTCTTGTAAACTCTTGGTAAATGTTAGTTTTTTAGATATATTACTAGTAGTTCAGAAGTATTTTGTTCAATGTTACATACTGGGTAGGAGCCAGGATGGAACAATTTCCAATGCACCAGAATGGTTTCCTGTTTACTAATATTTGTCAGAGTACTTTGTTGAAAAAAGCAAGGGATTGAGGAAGGGTGCAGATCAAATTATTATATATTGTCAAGTCAAGAAGTGAAAAGCACTGCTGCACAATCGGCAGGTTACACAGGTTATTCCGTGTAACATAGGTTACACAGAATTAGGGTCTTTGTTATTTAATAGCTGTGTGTCCACGGACTAGTCAATCTACCTCTCTGGGTATCAGTTTCTTCATTTATAAAATGAGAAGATCAACTCACATTCTTTCAAGGGTTAAAATACTGTTGTTCTATCATAGCCATGTATATCGGCAGGGCAGAAGAGCACTTTCCTCTTTTTTTTGTCCCTGAGATGGACTATCCCTTTTACTCTGTGAAGCTTTTCCAGAACACGCATTTAAAGTTAACACCTCAGTAGCAAGAAACTCAGTAGCATGCATCATGTGTACTATGTACTATTCATTCGGATTCTGTCATACAGTTTGAAAGAATATTATAGAGGCAGTGGAGTGTTTCATCCCACTGACAGAGACAGTGCTTCTGAATTTAGAAACAAATCTTGAGAAATGGGGAAAGTCAAGAGTTCTGCCCTTGCAATCCTTTTCATGATAGACATCAATTTTGAGGTTAGCGCTTAAGAAATGCTTGCTTTCCAAGTACTTCCTCAAATTACCTCCTGCAATCCTTAAAACTATCTTTTAAGGGTAGAACAGTCATCCCCATCTTACAAATTCGGAAACTGAGGCTCAGAGAGCTTTCTCAGGCTGACATATCTAACAAGTGAGAATGACAGGGCTTAAACTCAGGACCGTCTCAAATTCGGAATCAAGTAGGTTTGATGAAGCTAGGTGTGCCTGTGCTCTTAACAGCTGTGGTACTCTCCAAGAGCAATAATTTGATAAACCTGCTGAATGATCAGCACATCTGTGATGTTTCTTCTAAATCTCGTCCCTTGTGAGAAAAGTTTAATGCTATCCTACAGCTGGCTGCCACGACGGGAGCCGAAAGATTCTCACAGGAACAGGGCCCATGTTGTTGGCGTCAGGGGACCAATGCTCTCAGCTGCTGAAGTAAACAACCCTGACGTGGTGAAGAAATGTGAAATGCCCCGGAAAGCAGTATTCACTGTGGAGGACTCTTACTGCAGTGCGCTCTCAGGATGGCACCTGGGCTAGCAGGCTTGAGCTCCAGGATTCAGAGATGCTTACCCCTCTGTAGGGAGTCAGAGCAGTATCTGGGACTCAGTGGAAGAAACTGGCTATGGGGTCTTTGAAGCTGGTCCAGCTTCCAGGAATTTTCTGCAGCAGAAGCTAGTAGTAGTATTGAGAGGCAAAGAGACAGCTTGTTTATTGCTGAGGGAGACTTCAAAATGATGTCAGGTTCCATTTTCATTATGTCTCTCTTGGTGCTCTTTGCCAAAATCAAAGAAGCATCCAGCAATTCTGTAAACCTCTTCTCAGCAGAGGCCATAAAAAATTCCTAATTTCTTTAGGAACACAAGACTTGCTGGAGGTACTTTACTTGTTTTGTTTTGCTTTTTAACAATTTAATATTAATAGAAAGATGGTTAATAAAAATTTAATGCCAGTCCTTAATTCCCAAAGCTGCCCAAGGAACACACAGTTTTTTATTTTTCAACAATTCATCTTTCCAGAGTTTTCTCAGAAATAATTGTACTCATGACACTATGACTGTTACCACATTTCCTAAAATCTGATTTTAGGAAATTTAGTAACTGCAAAATACACCATTAATTTATTGGCGGGTTTTTATAATGGACAATAGGAAAGAAATTACATGTTTACAGTATAGGTAAGTACCATACTAACTTAAGGAGCTCTTCAAAAGTGAAGCTTTGTCTTAAAACTGAAAACTATTGCATGTCTTTCCTTAAAAACTATGTTAATATTCCACAAGGTGGGCTTGACTTCCAGCACTGATCTAACAACACGGTAGCAGCATATTAGTGGTATTGTATTTCGAATTCTAGAATGGAATGGAGCACCTGAAGAGGCGATGTATTACGAGTGCTTTGAAAAACCACGAAGTGTTACATATATACCTTTTCTGTTTGCTAAATTTTGTTTACTGGCAACATGGGCCCTCTGACAGAACAAATATGTTTTCAAAATTTAACTCTTTGGTTGTGGTCTCATTCTAGGAAAAAACCTAATTGAAGGGAAATGAATCATAGTTGGTAAATGTTGGCCTCCTTGTAGGGCAGGAGATAACCAGGTTCTCTGATTAAGAAGGGACTCAACAGAGAAGCTGACCAGGCAATGGATAAGAACATGGCAGTAAGATTCAAGGGGCTTTGGTCCTGGAAATGTGTTTTCAGTAATGAATGCCTAGGTGTCTTTTCCATTTACTCATTTATAAAATGGGGATTATATTTATCCTCTATGGATCTGGTTATTTTTGAGATAATTGAAGCACATTGAGAAAGTATAAATACTACACCAGGGCACAATATTATCATAGTCTAATGGACCTGCCTGCTTGGCTACTTACTACCTTCTTTACAGCTTACTATTCAATTTATCCAATTCTAATTTTTCCCATGTAAGAACTGTACCTTATTTAGATGAGTTAATTTTAGAAAAGGAGTTGGATTCATTGTACCTTCAGTTGTTCCTACCCCAGGAATTGTTTTACAATATTTCTCTCTATAGACATTTTTCCACATTTTTCCAATAGGAAAGTTATTAAATAAAATGATTTTTAACCACAGAGTATGATATTAACTCTGTACACCTGTTTGTAAATTTTAAATTAATAAACAACTGCTTGTAGTAGAAATAAGTGATAGGCGGTTTAATCAAAAGGAGGCTATGGAACTAATGAATTTCAGGCGGGAAGGCTCAGTAAACATTCTAGAACCATGTAATTTTTAAGGTGGATTAGATCTTAGAGATCACATCCTTATTTTGCAGGACAGGTTGACCTCTTGGATATTAGAAATATGGCTTAAGTGTCAGAATTAAAACTTAAATCTCGAGTCATCTGAATTTCAGTTTGCTGTACCAAGTTAGAAGATTAATTTTTTCATGGGGAACTATATCTGCAGGGATCCATGGGCAGTGTTGTTATAGGTATGTCCAAGCTTAAAAAAAAACAAACAGTAAAGCTCTCTTTGTCTAACTGTATCACTGGTGACAACATTGACAAGAAAGTCAGACAGCAAGGGCTTGACTGTTCCCAAGGCAGACCAGTTACTGTTCAGCCCACACCATTCTCTCCCTCTTTCTGTCTTCTTCGCTCCCTCTCCCTACTCCCTTCTTCCTTCCTTCCTTCTTTTTCTTTCTGATAGCAATAATTATTAGAATATACACAATAATTATTAGAAATGAGTGTGTGTTATTTATACGTAATAGGGTTATTCTGGTTAAATGATCTATGAAGCACTGGGAAAACTAGGAATTGTGTCCGTGTGTGGTTTGTGTCTGTATGGGTGTGGTAGGTATGGTGAATAAGCGTGTGTCTCTGTGTATAAGAGAGAATGTAATAACTGCACCACAGGATCATACTGGCAAATTGAGTGGGAATATGTATACATATACAGACTCACACACTGTCTTAAGTTTTAAAAGTAATATATGCTCATTTTAACAGTTCAAACACTACAGAAAGACATAAAATGAAAAATGGAAGTGTCTTATCATTCCATCCCACTCTCCAAATGTAACCATTGGGAAAGTGGATTTTTAAAATACAATAATTCAATAATGCTTGTGCTATTGGTTTTACACCTAGAAAAATATAAAGTTGACCATTATCTTGCACTAACAATAATATATTATTTAAGATGGATTAAATGTAAAACATGAAATAATCAATTAAGTATGAAAAGAAAAAAAAAAACTTTTAGAAAAATTCATTAGACTATATGCCTAACCTAGAGTTTCAAGAGGAATTTTTATCCATTCCAGGAAACCCAGAAATTACAAAAGTATTAATAGTTAGACAATATAAAAATTGAAAACTTGTTATGGAATGAGTGAAAGCTTGGGAAAAATATCTCCAATGCTCATACTAATAAATGGTTAGTA
Source organism: Ailuropoda melanoleuca (assembly GCF_002007445.2). Taxonomy (NCBI): domain Eukaryota; kingdom Metazoa; phylum Chordata; class Mammalia; order Carnivora; family Ursidae; genus Ailuropoda; species Ailuropoda melanoleuca. The sequence continues at coordinate 96,601,162 of NC_048220.1, read as the reverse complement.
TATTTATTATACTTGGACCTCTTGAAACTGAAAAAAGAGAAATGGATAAGAGTAACCATAGGCAAGGGGTTTCTGGGTGGCTCAGTTGGTTAAGTGCCTGTCTTGAGCTTAGGTCATGATCTCAGGGTCCTAGGATCAAGCTCTGTGTTGGGCTCCTTGCTCAGTGGGGAGTCTGCTAGTCCCTCTGCCCCTCCCCCCATGCTCTCTCTCTCTCTCAAATAAATAAATAAAATCTTAAAAAAAAAACCCAAAAAACAGTAATCATAGGCAATTCACAGGAAGCTTATTCCACCACATAAATATATGAAAAGTCATTACATTGCTTAAGAAATGTGGGAAATACAAATTAAAATAAGATTATACCCATAATAAATTGTGAAGAGCAATCAATAATCAATACTGTTGAAGGGAAAATGAGAAAGAGAATCTGCTAACGTAAAAGTATAAACAGATGTAACAGATTCATGAAAAAAAAAATGATTATAGGGACACTTGGGTGGCTCAGTCAGTTAAGCATCTGCCTTCCCTCAGGTCATGATCCTGGTGTTCTCGGAGGTCCTGGGATCCAGCCTCGTGCTGGGCTCCCTGCTCAGCAGGGAGTCTGCTTGCCCCTCTGCTCTTCCCCCCTGCTGGTGCTCTCTCTCTCTCAAAAAAAAAAAAAAAAACCTTAAAAAATAATTATAATACATTTTGATTGTTTTTATCCTCAAAAAGTGGGCTTTAAAAGTGGGATTATTAAATGAAAATAACCATGTGCTTTAAAAAGCAATTAGTAATTAGAAAGAAGACAATAAATTATGTTCCTTGTGGAAAGAAAAGCTTTACCTGGTAAGAATGATAAGAGAAAAAGAAAAATACAGAAATCAAACATTTTTAAAGCTCAAATATATTATTCTTTCCTGAATTCTAGATTTCCTGTCTTGTTTTACCTAATTTATGTTTACTAAAATATTTATACATGGTTTTCTGCTTTTTATGTATCCATTTGTCTTTAAAAAATATCCAGCACTATAATTTATCTAGAATTTAATCTGGAGGAAGGGGTGGGTTAGATGTATGGTATTACATTTAAATATTCCCAAATGGTCAGACCATCTAATTACTCACCATTGTTTATTAAATAACTTCCATGTTCCCAATGATAATAAATGACACTTTTATTAATAATTTAATTTTCTAATGTTTCTAAGACAATTCCTATGCTCTTTATTTTATAGCACTGATTCAGTACTATACTGCATTAATCACTCTGGTTTTACAATTCATTTAAACTTCTGGTAGAGCTAGTCTTTTCTTTCTTTTTTCTTTTTTTTTCACCTTCCTGATTCTTCACATGTATTTTTTTTCTTCCAAAAAAACTTTAGAATTACTATGTCAGACTTCTAAAACCAACCACTAAAGATCAAAACTCCAAAGGAAGCCATTGGTCATCCAATGAGATTACACTAAACTCATAAAATAATTCAGAAAAAAACTGATTCTCTTAACATGTTACCTTTAAAAAAATAAGTTTGGGTTTTTTTTTTAAAGATTTTATTTATTTATTTAACAGAGATAGAGACAGCCAGCGAGAGAGGGGACACAAGCAGGGGGAGTGGGAGAGGAAGAAGCAGACTCCCAGCGGAGGAGCCTGATGCGGGGCTCCATCCCAGAATGCCGGGATCACACCCTGGGTTGAAGGCTTAATGACTGAGCCCCCAGGCGCCTCAAAATAAGTTTTTTAAACAAAGTTTTCTTTCGTCAAAAACCTATTATTAGTAGTAAAAGGGCTCTTTTCTTTCCTTCAAATATTTTAATTATTATTTATATACTCTTTATATAGAAAAGCTGTGAAAACTTCCCTTTCTCCTTTCTCATATGGTTTCTAAAAGTTTCTCCCAGAATTTTTGTTTTGTTTTGCTAAGAGTGAAATCCTTTTTCCTCCTTTCCTAGCATTCCTTATTTTCTCTCATGTAATTTCAATGGCTAATAATTTTTACAAAATTAAATAATAGTGTGATAGTAAGCACCCATTTCTTGTCCCTGCCTTTACTTTTTCACCCTAAGACAAAATGTAAGAGAGAGCTTTTGGTTAGATGAAGAGAAGTAAAGAAACAGCAGGAAAAATATCCATCATTTCCCAATTCCTTAAGGGATTTTAAATTTACAACCAAAAATGAAAACTGAATTCAACAGATACCTTTGAATAACTCTTGGTAATCTACTCGAAGGATGAAAAAATTTTCACCTTTTCAATGTATTAATATGGTAAATAATATTATAATCATATTTTGAAATGACAGTATGTGCTTATGTTGCAGTTTGCTTTTAATATTTTCTGGATTAAACTTGATATTTAAAGATTTTTTTCTTCCACTGAAATATTCATTTAAATAAAGTGGATCCATAGCTTTTTTTTCATATACTTTTGTTTTTTTCAGATATGGTTTTGGCACCGGAAGTATTTGCTTATAATGTTTGACAAGACTTACTGCTGAAGCCTTCTGGGCTGGAGTGTGGTTACATCGTTTTGTCAGTTTTCTTAGTTTTGTCTTTGGTAATTGCTCTGTTTCTGTTTTCTCTTTCTTCTAGGTTCAGTTTGCTAATTTATATCTTCTAAGAATGTCATATATTTTATCCACATTTTCTGAGATCTTTGCATAATTTTCTTTTAATTTCACCTTTTAGAAAAACAATTATTACGCTTTTAAAAAATTTCTACTTTGGCTCCCTCTTTGCTTCTTTAGTAAGTTTTTCCTTGATCAATTATTTCCCTATTTTATTTATTTTTTAAAAAGAAATGATTTATTTTAAATCTTATTTATTTATTTGTCAGAGAGAGAGAGCACAAGCAGGGGGAGCAGGAGGCAGAGGGAGAAGCAGGCTCCCTGCTGAGCAAGAAGCCTGACATGGTACTTGATCCCAACCATGACCTGAGATGAAGGCAGATGCTTAACTGACTAAGCCATCCCGGCATCCCTTAAAGAACTGATTTATTTGTGCATTATTTTATTTCGATTTTCTATTTTTAAAAAACTCTTAATTGATCTTTTTTTTTTTAAAAAGATTTTATTTATTTATTTATTTGAGTGAGAGAGAGTACAAAGTGGGAGAAGCAGGCTCCCCACTGAGCAAGGAGCCTGACTCGGAACTCGATCCCAGGACCCTGAGATCATGACCTAAGCTAAAGGCAGACACTTAACTGACTGAGCCACCCAGGTGTACCAACTTTTCTTAATTACCTTCTGCTTCTTTTAGATATATTGTTGATCTTTTTTTTAACTTTTCGAATTGTACATTTGATACACTTTTTAAAATTATTTGCTAGGAATGTGTTTGAAACTATAACTTTCCCACTGTTATTTTAACCACATTCCTTGGAATTAATTATATAGTATTTTAAATTGACATTATTTTCTAGATGTTCTTCAAATTAAATTTATTGTACCATTAAATTTATTTGTCCCATGAGTTCTATAAAAATGGGGCTATACAACTTATCAACTTTATTAAATACATTACTCAGTTAATGTTTCTGTCATTTTCTCTTTTCATTTCCTATCATTTTATTTGGATGCTATTTCAATTTTAATTTTATGAATTACATAAAAATTATTAATCAATGATAACACCTTTATTTTGGATTACAATTATTATAAAATATTTCTCAGTATTTTTTACCTTCAATTCATCCTTATAATGTACTATAGTCATGATATTAATACTATTAAAAAGTAATAATATCCAATCCTCAGTTATCCTCAGACTTTTATTTGCCTCATTGTTTTTGCCTGTGACTTTACAAAGAATATTTCTCAATACTTTTACTTTAGAGGTGTCTCTAATAAATAACGTTCTGTTGGGTTTAGTTGCTTGATTTAATCTAAGAATCTTCTTCTTCTGACAGGTAAGTTGATTAGGTGCTCTAGTTACAGCTGTTAAAACAAGTTTGGTCTTAAGTCTATCATCCTAACTTACGCTCTTAATTTGCTTTTAAATTGTCCTTATCCTTTTTTCTAACCTCTGGTTTTAGCTGTTTTATCTGCATCTTTCTCTATTTCCTTCTTATTATCGAAGTTTTGTATACGATGAATTGTCAGTTCATCATACCAATCCTGACCCTTGAACTTTCATGTTTCAGTGGATACGACAGATCTGGGAGATAAAATGCAGATTCCTCAGCTGTCCCACCAAAAACTGTGATTTACGATTTCTCAGGTGGAATCTACATTTTAAGCGAGAAATCCAGATGATCCTAATGTAGGCAGTCTAGGGTACACTCCTCAAGAAACAAAGTCGTAGTAATCTATGTTAATTTTTAAACATATCCTTAATCTTCAACTTCTTGATTCATAAACCCTAAAGATAAAAAGTCAAGTCCCTGCTAAGAATTAGGAAACAACACTTTCTCCCTCTTCAACAATACACATCCTGATTTATTCTTTTTATATAGTATTTAGTATTTAAAAATAATTGAAATATCTTTTATCCTGTAACTTTAATTTCTGGAACTGTATAGTTTTAGATTGACATGCTGTCTTTAGTTCTGAATGCTAGCACACTGGCCTTTCCTATTCTAAAATTCCTTACTTTGACTATCTTTAATTGGGGCTAGACTTTTTTATGAAGCTTTTTAAATAAGATTTCATGGATGCTCTATTCGTTAAACCTTGGATACTGAGCTTAGTTTACTTTCTTTTGCCTTTGTCTATCAATAATAATATTTTTAGATTACATTTTTTCCCTCAGAGTCCTGTAACATTTTTCCATTATTTTACAAAATTTAATATTGCTATGGAATAGTTTGAGTCCTAACTTTTTTTTTCCCTTCCTTGTAGATCATTCACTATTTCTTACTGGAAGTTTAGTAAAGTCACAAGGATATAATAAGGTGGTAATGAGATTATATTAATTTTTACCTTGGAACCCAGTATATTCTTTTGGCTTACTGATTAATTTTCATCGCAGGTATGTATAAATATATAATGTCTAGCATATTAGTTAAGAGTGTAGCCTGTAATCATATCTTCTGTTCAACCATTTCTTAGCTGTCTAACCTTAAGCAAGTTAATTACACTCTCTGGGTCTCAGTTCATCATCTGTAAAATTATAATTACTACCACAAAGGATAATAATAAGAACTATGTCATGTCGTAATATATGTAAAGTGTCTAAAAACAGAAAAGGCATTCAGTAAGTATTCATTACTATTATAATTGACATCAGATTTTTTCTATTCCATTTTGTTCCATTCTATACTAACATGATTCTGCATGTTTAATCTCCTGTACCTGTTTTACATATTTATTATGTCTTTTTCTAAGTGGTGTTTCTTTCTGCATCTCTCTTCTCTCCATTTGGCACGATTTTCTACAAGCTGACCTCTGTGTGACTGCATTGATTCTTGCCATGCTTGCTCTGTTACTGTTTTAGATTCAGTTACTAGGTTCTACAGAGATTGCTTTGTCTTCATTTTTGTCTTCTTAATCACCTCCTAGCACCTTGTTTATCATCCCATCCTTGATCTTTTGTTTCATATTCTCTTTCAATTTTTGGTGAGAAAAAGCTTTTATTAGGGAAATTTTAATTTATCCTGAAGTGTTTTTTTTTTCCCCAGTAAGAGTTGTTAGCTGTCTTTAGCCTCCTGAGTTCCTTTCTCTCTCTACCTGAGAAGACAGACAGAGACAGAGTCATTTATAGTTTTCTTACAGAGCTGCCATGCCATTTCTTTGCTTAGATGCTTCTAATGGGTCTCCCCATTTGCTCAAATACAGCTTGGGTGGATTTGTCTGGGTTCTGCTTGCATGAATATCGGCCCTGCTTATGCGTCTCTGTCTCTCTGTAGAGCTTCCGTTTGACTTGAGTGTTGATTGGTTTTTTGTTTTTTTGTTTTTCTATTGTTTTATTCTCTATGGCTTTTGAATGGAGAGGACACAGGTTTTGGTTTCTTCTACCTTCATTTCTCTAACACTTTTTCAATTGGACACAGGCATCAGTTTTCTGTCTCTCTTTTAAAGGCTGGGTGACATTGTGTGTGTGTGTGTGTGTACACCGCCATGCTCTCATATGGTGCTAGTATGTAAACTATAGCAGAACCTTACTAGGGAACAACTTGGCAATCACCATTTTAAAGGCATGTAGTTTTTTACCCAGAAATTCCATTTTAAGCAATATATCAGGAATCAATATTGTACAAACGTGTCAGCAATGGAATGCTTAGTGTTGTTTATAATGGAAAACCACCTGGAAACAACGTAAATATCTAACATTAGGTATTCATTGCATAAATTATGATACATATATCAATAAAATATCTTGTAGCTACTGGAAATGATGTATATTTATACTCAAAGGTACAAAAAGGGAAGTGGAAAATAGCAGTATGCACAATTGCAGAACATAATTCTTTAAATAGAAGCATGTCATGTGAATAAAAGGCAATGTTAACAATGATTATACCTGAGTGTGGAGGTACAGACAGTTTTCATGCCTTTTACACATTAAAAAAATCATAACTTAGTTTTATAATTAGAAATATAGTAACAGAACTAAGAAAAAAAGACAAAAAATGAGGAAGATGTACATTCTCCGCTACCATCTCCAGAATAATGGCAACTAAATTATTGAGTGTCCTTTGTCAGGTACCATATACGGCCCTTAACATAATTATCTCATTTAAACCCCTCAACAGCTCCATGAGGCAGAAATTAATGTTTTAGTTTTCAGTTGAGGAAACTGAAGCGTGGAAAGGTTAAACATATCTAATGTCACATAGCTCATAAAAGACCATGCCTGAATGTAAACCCAGTTCAGTCTGATTCTAAAAGCCACCATTTTCCCAGTGGACCCTATTGCCTCTGAGGAATGTCACATACATCTTGACGTTTACAGGTTATATATTTAATAGCTCATTATTCAAACTTTTGTACACCAGTCCTTATTTCACACACTAAATTTGCACTTAAAAGAGAACTCAAAGGACAGAATAAAGACATACCCAACAACAACAAAAAGCATAAAAGCAGAAGACAATAAGATTCATATTTCAATGTAAATTATTGAACATTCTCTTTAACATAATGTTTAATGAAATAAGGAAAGAGTTCTTAACAAATTAGGATCTTTAGAGAGTATCATTAACTCTTTCAAGCCATTAGTTGAAAAATCTAATATACCAAAGGGGCAAATTGTCTTTGAAATATTCTCACAATCTGGGGATTTTCCAAATTTTCATGTAACTTTACCCAGTCACTAGAACAATCATGCAGTATACTTTGGTTTTGTTTTTGAAAAATACAAGATTCTTCTATCGTTTTCATCATAAACCCAAATTCCAGCTGTCAAACATGTTTTCTTCTAAATGATCAACATTCTACCCAGAATACTACCCAACCAAATCAGTCTACTTCAACTTCAACAAGGGTACCTAGCGTTAAAAACGAGAACAGCAGCAACAACACAAATGAGATAGCCTAAAAGAACAGACACAGTGGGGGCTGGATGTTTAGGGGACTAGGACTAAATTAGTGATGGCAAAATTTCAACCATCTCTTCTGGAATCTACCTAATACCATTTATCAGACTCTGTTACTATGCATATCAGAACAAGTAATAAAGTTAATAGGCCGCTTAAAACACCAAAACAGAGTAGTAATTTAATAGATAAACCATACCTTTCTCCCACCCCAAAGGCAATAAAAATTTGGAATTAAGGAACCCTAGGTCAGAACAGTAAAATTAGAGAAGAACATGGTACTCAGAGGATACAATAACAGCTTATCAAGCATCAAGTCCTCATAGGAAAGATTCACAAGCATTCACTATCATTCACTGCCTCACCAAGAAATAGAAATTTTAAAAAATGTAGTTGGATAAGTAGCGGATGATAAGGTAGAATGGTGATAATTCTCCTCCTCCAATGGGAGGGCAATATGAATGACAATTTGCCAATTAAGAATTGCAAACACATGAGGATTCAGAAACTAAACTGTAAGTATTAGTGCAAAAAAAAAGGGGGGGGTTGTCTTTGGAATTCATTTAAGTCAAGAGCTATAACAAGGAACAATCTCAATTATTGCCTTTTACCTGTCATTACAATAGTGCTGAGTCCACCAAGGTAACAGTTATTTGTAAAATATATAACAATAAAGCAACAAGGACTTGATGCAAACATAACATTCCTAGACATAAATTAATAATCTAGGACAGAAAATTTAGGTCCTTAAATTCTGAGCCAACCAATAGAAAGGATGTATAATTCTCTACCTATTCCACTAACCAAAAGAAACACAAGAAAACTAAGAAATGCCACAATATATAATGACATTCTATTCCCTCAATACAAATGAAAAGGAATCTCAAAATATGAAGCACTTGGTTTCTTTCTCTAGCACAATAATAATGACTGAATGGAACAGTGAAGCTTAGGCTCATTACAGCTACATTAAAAAAAAAAAAACCAGGAAAATCCCATTTGGGTCTCATGAAAACATTTAAGTTATTTCCAAGTTTCTGTGGATATAAGTCCACAGGTTATCTGCAAAGACCCCATACATTATTTTACAGGGAACAGCTAAACAAATTGGCTCCAACAGAAATACAAATAAATGGATTAAAAACTGGCTATCTAACCGTATACAGAGAGAAATCGTAATTGGTAGTCCGTCTAGTTGGGGAGAGGTTTCCAGTTGGGTCCCACAAGGATCGATATTGGGTCCCATTTTGTTTAATATCTTTATAAAAAATCTGGAAGACAAAGTAGAGAATGTGCTAATTAAGTCGACTGATGCCAGTAGATTAGGATGTGTGGTTAAAGTAAATTGGATATAGATAAATGCTACTGTTCTTTAGAAAGACTGATGCTAACAGAGAGTAGGCTTTTGAATTAGCTGTATTTTTTTAATGTATCATTGAAAAAAATCTAATTCCAAACACTAAAAATAAATAGATTTAAAAGGTTTTAGTGGCTTTGCATAACAAAAAAGTTAGGCACAATGGATAAAGGCAATACAGAGACTCACAACACCTAGGAATGCAGAATAAAGAATGCTCCCCAAATGGAGACTTTTTGGCACAGCTTTATTTGGAACACTGGTGGTTATGGGTCCCTCAATGCAATTAAGGTATTGGAGGCTTTTCAGATATGTAGGAGTCAGGGTGGTGAACGGCAGGAGTAACTAAATTCTCAAATACACAGATACTTAGTTATTGGCAGCAAAATAAACAATGAACAACATAAAGCTTAAAAGAAAGAAAGGAGAGTTGAAAACTTGAAGGCATAAGCAGGAAAAGGCAGGGAAATTTATCAAGAGCAAATTCTATAAGGACACACACACACACACACACACACACACACACACACACAAATAGAAGAATGCAAGGAATGACAGGAAAGGCTCTCCTAACACTAAGATAGAGATTACATTTATATAAAAATATATATATATACATATATAGTTTTGAATTAACAACTCCAGAAGACACTTGGAAAAAATATTCAGTAGACCTCTTTTTGGTTTGAGGTTTATTTAAAATTCTCAATATTTTAGAACTTAATTTGTTACATGAAGACATGTGATACTATTTGTTAGCCATGGACTCTCGTGAGTCAGATGGATTTTTTTTCAGGTGAAGTCAACTGAATTGAATATATGGATTAATGCGGAATCAGCTTTTAAATTTTATATTATTTTTGTACTTGCTAGCATAGCAGAATGTATACCAGATACAGACTGGAAAATCCAGATCAAGTCTCAGAAATTTCATTAATTTTGTTATACAAACTTGGATATTTTACTCGCCTTAAGAGCCTTAGTTTTGGCATCAATTAAATGGCAAGATAAGAATTGTTTTAAGAGCTGCATACACTCTTGTTAAATTAAAAATTTACAGGAAACCAATACAGAGAAGAGATTGGAAAAATTGGAAAAATGTGGAAGTATGCCCTTGGAGCAACAGTTGGCTCCCACCTGGCTAGGCTTCCCTCATCCCTCCCTGACCTCAGGACAGAGAACAGTTTAAAAATCACTTTAGATGACATGACATGACATGCTGCTTGCGTCTCTAGGAAACCATCAAGGGAAACTGAAAAGGTCAATCCTCCTAGTGACTGATTTTTCCAGAGCACCCAACAATACTTAGCTGATTATACGTGCCCCAGCTTTAGGGGGGAAAAAAAAGACAAAAATTAGAATTACAGTTGAAAAGAAGGGACATTCTTGATAAGAAATAGAGTGGCATTATTCATGATGCCAACACAAAAGAAGGGGATGTGCAATCAGAGCCCTATGTAGATCTCTACTCCTTCATGCTGGGTTAAAAAAGAAACCATAGGAGTATGGAATGTGAGATGGTCACCTTTTTGTTTTAATCAAATCAAGATAGCTCTAAGTATTCTGGCCTCAGAAATGATAAAGTTTGTAGTTGGTTTGCTATAGATTTTATAGCTAATACCTGTTGAAAAATGATTTTCTTGCACTGACTTTAAAACTTCTAATGTGAAACATTCCTCTACAGATAGTACTCTCTTTTAGGAATGGGATTGCACCCTATATGCTATATATTTACTGCGTAAAATAAACAAGCGTTGGCAATACGTCTAGAGATTGTAAATTTTACAAAAAGTGAAATTCCTATCATAATATTTTAATATATTATGAGTTATTTACCACTTACAGAGTGTTTACCACATATTGAGGACTATGTTATCCTCTCTACACATCACCACAAAGAATCTCATAATAACTTATGAGAGAGGAATTAACTCCGTTTTTACAGAGGAGGAAACGAAGGGTCAGAGAGGCTCGCCTGCTTGCTTATTTGTTTACTACATATTGTCACACAACTGTAAATGGATGGTAAATGCTGGAACTGACTACAAAATGCTTGTTTAGAACTGTTGTGCTAATTAAAACTTCTGATGTCTTGATATTATACATCTTGATTGAAGAAAGTGGAGAAACCACTGTATTTAAGAGATTTAAGAACAGGACAAGCACCTTCTATTTTCCTGGGCCTCAGTTTCCTATGTTTGAAACTAGAGGATTGGATTCCTGCAGGGTTTTTTAACCTCAGCATTATCGACATTTGGGGCTGGATGGTTATTTGTTACGAGGAGGCCGTTCAATGCACAGATGGGTGTTTGCAGCACCCTTGGCCTCTGTTCACTAGATATGGGTAGCAGTTCCCTCTTCCTAGTTTTGACAACCCAGAATATCTACAGACATTGCCAAAGATCCTCTGGGAGAAAAATCGCCTGTGTTTTGAGAACCACTGTACGAGAAGAACTCTGGTATCTGTTTTGTTCTCTCATATTCTATGCTCTGACTTGTGGGTCCAACTTCAGCCAAGAGGATGGGCTTTTCACCACTGTGGGGTATTCGCACGGTGAACCATTCTCTATCTCCGTCTCAGTATATTGAAGTTAAACTCTGAAGCTCTCCAGGCTCAGTGTGCTATAAAACTGCCACTCTCTGGCTCTTAAATTTATCATTTAAATGCAAATTGGTATGAAAAAAAAATAGGGTAGATGAAAGTGAAAAGAGATCAGATGTTATCTTATTAAGTCAGCATTTCATTAGGCAATTGATTTAGACTCATTTCAAACTGCAGTCCTCTGAGATAGTTTTATTTATTTATTTGTTTATTTGTTTGTTTATTTATTTTTTTATTTATTTATCTAACACCACTATATCAGAAAAATCATAGAATGGATTTAAAAAGCATTCTTTCGCTTGACAGCCTGAGAGAGCCATAATGCTAGGTTGGAACCTAGCAACAGATTCTAATAAGCGAAACCTCAGATACTGTAAAGAAATGGACAATTTTCTAGACCCGTGGTTCATTAGCTTTCAAGGGTCATACTTAAAATTTGCATCATTACAAATATCATCTCTCAGGAAGCGAGTGCCTTTTCTTAGAGAATAGTTCAAAAAAGAAAAATGAGACCTATAGATATGTGAAAACATTAGTGAGTTAGAAGCTTTCATTGGGTTTGCTCCAAATAAAATTCAACTATAGAGATTATTTATGGTGTGCTATCCTTGGAAATCACATGAAGATAGAAATATTAAAATGTCAATTAAATAATGATTGATATGGTTAATAATTCCAGATGGTTTAAAAGTATTACTGTTTTCCTAGTTTCATCACAGTGAACTATTTATTAAATTTAACACTATGTGCTACTTTATAAGCACTATTTATGGCAGATATTAAAATAAGACCTTGTTTTTTTTGTCTATTTTGAAGGATTTAAATTTGGACTATGGGAAAATACATATATAAATATTCTGTTTAGTGCAGAAAGTTTGATAGAGGAAGCCAGGTGAAGTCACATTTGGGTAGTAAAAAGGGATGGATCCATTGGGACTGCTGTCAAAAACCTCAAATGGAGATTCTAAATCTTGGCTGCAAATTAGAATAGCATTTGAAGAATTTTTAAAAATTATGATGCCCAGGCATACTCTAGTACATTCAAATAAGAATTTCTGGGGAAGGAATCAGGCTTCAGTATTTGTTAATGCTCTTCCAGTCAGTCAATGGGGCACCCAAGATTGAGAACCACTGCCTTAAAGACTCAACAGGGTTTACTACTGTAAAGAACAAGTTGTTCTTTAACTATGTGTAACTTAAGCAAGATGGCAGTCTCTTATAGTCATGTGCTCTAGCAATTTTAAGTGGTACTGTACGCAAGGCATTAAGTGATTATTTGTCACTGAAGGAGAAAATTACTCTCTTTCCCATCCACTTATCTTTCTATCCTCCTGATGACTTCAAAGAGAAAGACTTCATTCATTGCTGGTGGCTCTTTAATACATCTTTGTACTTGTTTATCTCCCTTTTAAATCAGACAATGGACTCAGGCCCAGAGCCTTCATCTAGGATAGCCGAGAATTTAATAACATAGCTTCATATTTCTCACTTAAGATTAACTTCCAGCAAGTAATACTGATTTAAGTGTTATAAAATTTCCTTTGTTAATTATTTAAAGTGAGTAAATGTAAATAAATATAAAGTAAATAATAGTACACATTATACTCATATATGGAAAAACTCACAAGGGTAGTTCTCAGATGACTATGGTTTGGGCAACCCTACTGTTAAGGTAAGGGGTACCAAATGTTGTATCATGAGTTTTGGCCCTAATTGTGCCTCCATCACTAAATAACTTTATGCTTTTGGAAACACTACCCATTCTCTTCCCTGGGCCTTGGTTTCCTCATTTGATAATCAAGGTCATTAACCTATATCGCTGGCATTCTTCTATGAGTCAAGGAAGCAAGGAGGGCTTGCCCTCTGAACTTACCTTGTTGACATCCAGGCGCATCTTCTCATTGTTGGCACTAGCAGCTTTCTCAGCTGCTTTCTTTTGGCGTTGGGGTCCCCTCCCAAAAAAGATGTAGTTGACCAAAGCATATTCCAGAAGGGCCATGAAAACAAAGACAAAGCACCCCATCAGGTACATGTCAATGGCCTTCACATAGGGAATTTTAGGGAGAGTCTCCCGCAGGTGGGTATTGATCGTGGTCATTGTAAGGACAGTTGTAATTCCTGAAAAAAATGACAGAGTTAGAATAATAATGTCCCTGTGTCCTTGCTGACTTCATCATAGTTGGAAAGGTTAATTGTACTCTTTCACTCATTCATATACGCCACAAAATACTTAATGGGTACTGCTTACATATCTGTGCTGTGATAGGCCCTGGAGACACATTTAAATCATTAATTTACAGTAAAACTAATCATTTGGAAACTTTTCCTTTATTTATATTTTTATATTTATAGTTATAAATCTAGTGAGGGGCTAGTGGTGTGAATTAAATGCTAAGGCAGACATCTGTATAGGGCGAGCGTTGAGTACACCGAGAAGACCCTACATGAGCCTCGTGATGCGCAGGAGAGAAGTCAGGAAATGGAGACTCTGGAGCTGAGTCCTAAAGGATGAGTGGGAGATACCCAAGCAACCAAGAACTGGAGCTCAAGGTGTGGTAGAGAGAGCTTTTATAAAGGTGTGTTTTGTGTGTGGGGGAAAAAGAACATGGCCCATCAAAAGCATCTCAAGAAAGTGAATGGGGTACGTTATAGGATATGACAGGAAGCACGGTGAGAGGAGTGAAGATTAAGTACGGCTCCTAATGGAGAGCATATATACAGAGCCTAAAGGAGAATCTGAACTTAAAACTAAAGTCGAGGTGAGGCCATTGACCAGCTTTGAGCAGGGAAGCATAGGGACAAATTACGTTTACGACAATCACTCTGGTACTAGTGTGGAGGATAGAAGGAAAGCATACAAGACAGGAAGAAAGAATACCAGCTAATAGTTTTTCAGAATCATCTAAGTAATAAAGAGAAAATAAATTAAAATACTCACAATAGTATTGAAATCAGTGAATGCATTATATAGATGATAGAGACAAATGACTATAAAAACTTGGAAGCTGGATATGATGGGTAACAGAGAGGCAGGTGTCTAGCCCACATGTGTCCGGACTGGGCAAGTAGGCATGTAATGCACAGATAAATAATATAGAAACATTATAAGATTATGGAAAATGGCATACTGGGTCAGGTTATAATTGTTCATCCCTCTGAGTGGTCATCTCCAACAGTGAAGAGACAGAGATGTGCCGGGTAAAAGCACTAGGAGTCCAGAGTCCTGAGTATGCCAAGGTCCAGTTTTGTAGCAAAATAGTGATGTAAAAATAGAGCCCAGAGATCAAGATCACACAGATGGGAAATTGTATAATCAACATTTGAATGGGGGTCTCTCTGACTCAGACACCTGAGTTAAGTTTCATTTCTATGATTTTTTGGAAGTGTAAATTTTCTGATTTAATTTTATCTCTCTAAAAAGACAATTTTTGTCTTGTTTTTCTACACGCTCATAAAACAGCTATAGAAAAAATAAATTTGCACATCTGATTCCGAGCAGGGCCAGAAAAACTCTGTTCTAGCTTTACGTGTCTTAGAGTTTTTGTATCTTTTCTATTATATCAGTCATTTTGAAACATTTCCCAGTTTCATTTATCTTTTCATTATTTCAAATGTATATTACCCTGTTCAATGTGTATATTATAAAACTGACAATGCTGATTTTGCTTTTTATCTCAATCTCATTTTAAGATATTTCTGACCAAGTAATAAATTATTCACATCAAAAGACATTTTACAAATTTCTTTTAAAAACTAAATTATTTATTTATTATTCCTGTAATAGACATAAAATTGACAGTAGATTTTCACTTTGGAATAAGAGGATATTTACAAATTCCATTCATTTCTTTATTCAGCAAATATTTACTGAACACCATTCATTGTATGAGATATTACAGATATAATGGAAGAAAATTGGATATGGACCTTTCTTCAATGTATCTTTCAGTACCATGAAGAAAAAGAACATCACAAACCAAATAAATATAAATTATTAACTGCAATTGGTTTACAAAGGGCAGTTCTCTAGTTTTTTAAGACAATCTATCACAGGGGACTGGACTTAGTCCAGGAGGTTATTACTTCTCCTTTCCATTCTTGAACTGCTAACAATCTAATCTTAACACAGCAGCCAGAGTTATCCCTTTCAATCTGAAATCAAATCATGCCACGTCTTTACTCAGTGACTCCCTAATTTCACTCAGAATAAAAGCAAAGCCTTTACTGTGGCCCCAGAACTGCTTCATAATCTTGTAGTCCCCTCTCCCCAACATTATCTTCACCCCTGAACTCCCTCTTGCATTCACGTCGTTGGCCACCTTGCTGATATCCTTGGCACTTTCCTACCTCAGGGCATTTGTAGCAGGCTGGAATATTCCCATCCAGACATTTAAGTGAGTCTGTCTTCTTGAAATCTTTGTTTCATCGATAATTTCTGAATGGAGTTTACAATGATTATTCTAAACTGTACCTCTGGCATACCCAACTGCCCTCACCTTGCTTATTTCCCTCTATAGACTTACTGTATTACACAGCTCACATGTTATAAGCAAAATAAATTTATTGTCTTTTTACTGCTGGTATATCTTCCAGAAGGGCACTGCTTTATCTCTAATGCCTAGTGTGTTTGGCACATAGTAGGTGTTCAACAAATATTTGTGGAATGAATAAATGAATGACTTCTCTAAGGAAGTGATGATTGAATTGAGATATCACAGTGGAGGAGTTAACAGCCCAACATTTTAAAGGGCTTAGTCAGAAATAAAAAAAATAAAAATTGCATAAAAGATCATAATTTACTATATCTGGAGTTAGTAACATGAAAATGTTCATGAAATATAATTTATTCTCTTCCTCTGGTGTTATAGTAGAAAAAAAATCAAGCATAAGAGAAGCGATGCTATGGATGATTTCCCAGCAATCTTACTTTGTTGTCTTCTGCCCTCTACCATGCTACTCCAAAATCTTAATAAGTCTTTAGAAGTCTTTCTGCTTATCTGCTAGTTACATAATACATTTCCTTGTTTTCCGCTCAGAGGAAAAAAAAAAGACGGAAGGGAGCTCTTTCTAGGTAAGGAAGCACCGATGCAAATTGAACAATTATCAAGTGATATTACATGAACTATGCTTCAATAAAACTATCAAATTGATGGGACTAATTTCATTACCAACTGCTATATGGTTAACTAATTTTGACATGAAAGAGTTTTAATTTGTATTTAGTTGATTTAATGCTGAATCAGGTAACCCAAAGTCTCACAGCCAAATTCTTGTAATGTGCATAGTCCAGTCTTGTCATGCATCATAAATACCAGGGTAAAGGAAGTATGTGAGTGGACGTGCATGGAGCATACACACACACACATGCACACACACGTGCACACACAGAGTCAAGCTCCATAAGCAGTTAGAAAATGGCCTACCTAATGCCACTCTCGCAGCTGATGCATCATAATTAATCCAGAAGGAAACCCAGGAGAGGATAGTGATCAGGATGGAAGGCATGTATGTTTGCAGAATAAAGTAACCAATGTTTCTCTTAAGCTTAAAGCTGAGGGACAACCTGGGATAGGAACCTAGAAAGACAATTTTAGAACATCACCATTATCAATCAGTATTTATAGGATACTTTCCTTTTATGGCCCATAAGTAGATTGCATATCTTTCTTAAATTCATTTTTAACTCCTGGTGAAGGGCATTTTCTCCTGCAAAATAGTCTGAGAACATCGGGCTTTTAAATAGCAAGAGTCATTCAGTGTTGAGTACACCCATACTCCTGAGTAATTAAAAGAATTCCAGCTCTTCCCTGCTCAGCCTCCAGCACTGGATCAAAGATACTCATTCTCTACAACTATGAAGACAAGGTAGTTTTGTACAGCCCCTTTGTTCCCCCTCAGCTGTTTCTCAACAAGACTATCCTGTAAGATTTTTTTGTTTCTGTATATAAGACGAAGGCTGCGAAGTCTGATCATATTTTAGAAATCTCTCCACAAGCCCCAGGATTCACTCTAAGTCTGGAATCAATGACAAGGCTTCAGGCATACAGCAATTCCCTAAAGTTCTGTGAAGGTTTGCACATGTATGGACCACATTTTTTTTTTCTAATTCCATTGATTCCATCAAAGTTCTAAAGGGATTCCTGACTCATCACACAGTGGAGAATCACTAGTTTCAAAGAATATTTGTGGGAGACAAAACTAAAGGATCAGATTCCTGTAGCAAGGTCCTTGGATTGTGATGATCTGGAGAATTACTCTTTAAACAAGATAGGTAACTGAACAGTCTTAGAACATAAAAAAGTCACATTGATAAACAGTGTGTGTTGGGGTGATATTCTTACTAATATTGAAAGAAAGCCTGTCTAGCCATCTAGGGCTCTACTAAGTATGATGATACTGAAGTAAGAATATTTTAAGTATGAACTCATTTCTATAGCCTCAGGGATTCAGAGGACCTCAAATTTAGGAAAGGTTTCTATTGTTTGCTTTTTAAAGCCAGAGACTTCGTATTCTTACGAAGTCATACAACTCTTACTTGAGGTAGTTTGCAGGGAAAGAAAGTGCCTGAGTCCTTAGCAGAAGGGCAATTAAAAATGTATAGTTACAGTACTAGCTATTTCTGTGCCTGGGGAATTCATTCCAATAAGAAAAACATAAAAAGAAATATTCCTGTGGGCTTACTGCTTTTTTTCCCCTTAATGATTATGTAGCAAAGCATTACTTTCTTGAGCTTTTTTGTTAAATTTTGTGCTGATGAAACCAAATTTGACAACCTAAAACTTCAATGCTGGAAGAGCAACAATGGAGAAAACATCAGGATAATCTCAACAACTGGAAGGGCTTTTAGCTCCAAAACAGGAGGTAAGGCTACATAAAGAAATTCTTAACCTTTGTGGAAAATGTGGAATTCTCCTACCCTACTGTCTCCAGAGAATTTCATCATGGTCAGACTTGAGTGAACTGTGACTTGGCTCTCCCCAGTATTTTTCAAAGGATTATGAGGAATTCTGCAAGATGCATAAAACTGGGGAAACAACTCTAACCCAGGTCTTCCTTTCTCCTTCTGTATTCTGTCTCTACCCATTAGTCCATTCTTGGTAGATGACAGGCGTAGAACTAACCCTCTTAGCTTTGTTGGGGTGCCTCCTGGGAAATAAGTGCATGGGTCCCAAATGAGCAATGAGCTCGATGGGGAACTGAAGGCTTTCAGCAGATCTCCATCTTCATCACCTTTCCCTGGGACCCAATAGTGATATAAATGAACCCTTTGCAAAACATGCGGAAGCCCCTTTTCCCGTAACCCTCTTCCCTGACACAAACCTGTGGAAAAAACAACCTTCTTGGTGATGAGTTTGTAATCCACAATAGAGAACTGTGGAAGTTCAATCTTTGTCACTCCTGTTACTGCGTTATCATCCCCGCGCCAGTAGAACTCAATGTCATCAGTGGTATATCCATCTGCGAAAGGAAGCACACACACATACACACACATATGCAGATACACAAAACAAAACAGAACAGAAAAAAATGCTTGTTTAAAAGATGAACGATGTTCACGATAACGGCCACAGCTAAAGGCTACTATGTGTTAGGCGTCCCGCTAAGCACCTGAAGTATATCACCACATTTAGTTTTCCTAACAGGCTCATGAGGAGTATAATTAGGCCCACAGGAGGCTGCAAAGGTTTAGTGAAATTAACAGCTTGCAAGTAGGAAGTAGTATATAGTCCGGACCTTCACGTCAGTTCATCTGATTATGAATCTCATTTTCTCAAACATTATCATATTATTACATGACCCTGGATGGTACTCTAAGCGAAGACAAAAGCAAAGAAAAATATCATTTATTAGTGCAGTATTGAATGCTATCAACCCCCCCATACTAAAATTTTTGAATTACAATATATTTGGTTTCAAGTCAGAAGAGTAGTGATTATGAAGAAGTGAGTCATCATTTTTTAAATATTCATAGACATGATGTCCAAATTTGATTTTGCAGATCTAAATTCCAAAAAATAATGCCCACAAATAACCCAAAACAGCAGTAATTTTAATTGTTTGAAGGAATAAATACAAATGCATTGTGTGTACTATACATGCACACTGCATTTGGGAGGCATGTTTCCACGTATTCGACAATTACTTATTGAACATTTACTATGTTCATCAGTGTAGTTGCTGGGGATAGAACTTGGCAAAATAAAAACATGCCCTATGTTGATCCATGAGACAGAGTAGAATAAGCACACATATCTTAATGACTGAGCATACATATAAATGCAATGAATAAGCACAAAGTAGATAATAAACAATTATCATAAGGTTTCACTCATTTGTGGAACATAAGGAATAGCAGGGAGACTGATAGGAGAAGGAAGAGAAAAACGAAGGGGGGGGTAAACAGAGGGGGAAATGAACCATGAGAGACTATGGACTCTGGGAAACAAACTGAGGGTTTTAGAGGGGAGGGGGGGAGGGGGATGGGCTAGCCCAGTGATGGGTATTAGGGAGGGTATGTATTGCATGGAGCAGTGGGTGTTATACGCAAACAATGAATCATGGAACACTACATCAAAAACTAATGATGTACTGTATGGTGACTAACATATCATAACTAAAAAAAAAAAAAAGATTATAAACAGAACTATACAGGGAAGCGCGCAATGAAATCCAGTGAACATTGATATTTATAACAGTACACCTACCCCAAAGTTCCCCCTGCAAAGCATAAATTATAGTTGTATATCATATTTATCTCTTCAAAGGACTGTTGAATTCTTACAAGTCTAGGAGGTAGGCAGGACAGATACTGCTCCCCAGTTCAAAACAAAACAAACAAGTTAAGACTGCTTAAGTTCTTTGCCTTTTGACATGTGACGAGTTAGTGTAATACAGGACTAGACTATCAATCCTTTCACTCTTAACTCTTATAATTTTCATTAAATCACATTTCTTCCAAAGAGAGCAAGTCAAATCTTCAAAAAAGTAGAAATGGATTATTTTTCAAAGAATTACAGTGCTCTTGATTTGAGAATCTACATCAACCACAGCAGAGCTAGACAATGTCTTCACTTTTCTAGAAATCTGCATTCCTCTTTACTCATAAGAGCAACCATCTTTATCTGATGCAGAAATACAGATTTTTGGAAGAGTTATTGAGAACTTGAATTTCTGGTTCCATAACTATAGTCTTTTAGATAATAGCTAATGATTTTTAAAAAGACTTGTTTACTTGCAAACATCATAAATTATGTTATAATCAAAATTGTGGGGATTTAATAGATTATATACCACCAACATTTTTATTAGCATGATCTCATTTGGAGTCATTCATTTTGTTAGACAATGTCTTTCTTCATATGAAACTTTGATTTAAAAGCAAATTATTCATAATTTTAAAGGAAAGTCAGGTATAAAGTGAATGGCACAGTAAACAGATTCTTCTCATTCTCCATTAGTCTGCCCCATTAATATTCTCTCTCTAATCCTAAGAACTAAGGGATCTGTCCCAAAGAGTAACTGTTGTTTTCTGTGACTGCAACTTTCTTAATATGGCCATGGGAATCTCTACCATCCAGGACTTCATCTCAAACATAACCCATTTCTCATCGTTTTTTGGCACACATTTCTCAGTTATGAAATTATTTAGTCAATGACAATCCCATCTTTGATAAAAAAGTTTAAAATAATAAAAGAAGGGCAATTTGCTCTTGAATCAAGCTAGCTAGCTAGAAATGCATTGTAAAATTGGATTTGTGGTATATAAACATGAAAGAAAGTATTTATGAAACAAGAAGTCCATAGTTTAAAAAAAGTGTTGAATGCTGCCATCTTCAAAAGACAATGAGAATAAGTCAACTCTTACATTTTCAATAGAGAACTAAGTCTAAATTAGTGAAGAATGTGTTTCTGGTCCTCCAGCTTCCTTAACTCAGTTCTTACTTCACTTGTCCATCGCTACAAACCCTATCACAGAAGCTTTCTCTAGGCAGAGGCATGGGAATATATGGCACTTCAATACAGTTGTATGGGAGATGCCTAGTAATTGTTTAATAGGTAAGAATATTATTATTGAATACAGACTTTTGTCAAAATGCTACCTATTTGACACAGTGTTTGCTAGGTAATTCCTAGAAGAGGAGAGGCATTTGGGATATACTGTTGAATTAATACAATAATTATTTAATACATGTGTGGATTTGGGTGATGGTTGCTTATCCACATGCTTGGCATTGTGGAGGTATTCATCATGTTTATACTTCTGTCTCTTGCTCCTACTACAGTACCTGGCACATACTTGTATTAAATAAATATCTTCTGAGTGAATAAAAAAAAAGTCACCCAATAATAACATAACCCTTAAGAAAAATCCGAAGGTTCTTTATTATGTATTTATCTTTATGTAGTAGTTCAGCAAGTTGCTTAACCTCTCTCTGTCCTCCATTTTATTAATCTGTAAATTATAACAATGACAACAACAACAACAATAATAATAAAAGATACTTCAGAGTTGTTTTGCAGGAAAAATGAGTTGTTACTTATAAAATCCTTAGAACACTACTTGGTAGAAAATGCTCAAAATGTTAGCTGATACTTTCTTTTCAAATAAAAATTGTTTAAAATGAATTAAAAACTCATATTTAGTTGCATGTCACATTGCTTCTATTTCATGAACACATGAATGCATTTACACAATGAGAAACCTGGGTGTTCAATGACACAGAACCCTCCAATGTGTTTAGAAGTTGAAAGTGAAACATTTGAAGTTTATTTTGATGTCTATGATTTTGGAATCTGACATAATGGAGCAGCACATTATAATACTTCTTGGTTACTCCTGATCTTAAAAATCTCAATCTTCTTGACTTCATTTGGGGTTAACCAAGTGTAGAATGTTGCCAATGGAAAGCAAACGTATGCTCTGGCATCACTGATTTCTGAAGATGAAAGACCAGCGATCCATGATAGTGTCAGGGTGGTCAAGTTCACAGGCCAGCTCAATAGACTGTGTAGGATAAACTGAAAGCAGACCTAGTTTTTCTTCTTCCTCTTCCTCTTCCTCCTCCTCTTCCTCTCCCCTTCCTCCTCCTCTTCCTCTCCCCTTCCTCCTCCTCTTTTGCTTCTTCTTCTTCATCTTCATCTTCTCAGAAGAAATATTTGTCTCTCAAAGTGATTAAAAATATAAAACATATGCAAATATATATGACCTGACTTTTACAGTTTTCATAATACTAATGAGTGAAAAATAATTAGATATCTTTTCAAAGATATCAGAAGGAGGAGATGCACTGAAGCTTCTTATTAATGTCTTGTAAATTAAATTCATCTTTTATATTTTATTCATGGGATTCCAGAAACCGTCATTAAATTATATTATATTGTTATCATTAAAAACATAACCTACATAAATTCAGATGGCCTATGAATAAACCAAAATATAAATTCATTGGAATTTACCTGAAGGAATTAAAACTGTATAAAATGTTAAAGTTTTTGATCAGGATGGATAAATATGTAAATTTAAAAATCTATACAAGATATGAATGATAGATATGCTTTCTTTTAAATATTGATAAAAATATATACTATATGAGATCTAAGAAGCAGAAATACCATTTTAAAAACATTCACATAATAACTGAACATGTTCTTACAATTGTGACATTATCTTATTACATAACATGGCATTTTAGTGTCAGTCTACTTGTCTATTTTATTATCTACTAAGTAAATACTTCATTTTAGAAGGATTTTACTGTATAGGGAATATGAACCTATACTAAGATATTAAACAGTGGGGGCTGGTGAGAACATTTAGAAGAAATGAATTATCAATGCCATCATTTTTTTTCCTAGTGAGAAATTAAAGTGACTTATTGTTCTCTTATTATTTATTTAAACTTTGTTTCTCAATTGGACTGTTAAACATTCTAGGGTAATTATCTATTTTCTGTCTCCCATTGTAGCCAAGTAGCAATAGTAACACTGTAGTTGCTTTATAGATTTTATTTATTTACTTGAGAGAGAGGGATAGCGTGAGTGAGGGTGTGAACACGCACCCACGCACCGGGTGGAGGGAGCACGGGGAGGGGCAAAGGGAGAGGGATTCTCAAGCAGCCTTGGCTCTGAGCATGGAGTGGAACGTGGGTCTAGATCTCATGACCCTGAGATCATGACTCTGAGATCATGACCTGAGCCAAAACTGAGAGTAGGAGGCTTAACCCACTGAGTCTCCCAGGCACCCCAGTAGTTGCTTTAAACTGTTAATTCTCAATCATCATAACCAATTGGTGATGTTTGAGAATTATGGGCTAGTATTACTGGGACAAACCACTCTAGTCATGGATGGTTTTACTTTTTGAGAACTATCTTATTTCAAATTTTCTGCCCTTTTATGTATCTATCACAGCACTTTTTTTTTTTTAAAGATTTTATTCATCAATTTGAGATACAGCAAGAGTGTGAGCAAGAGTGAGTGAGAGAGAGAGAGTATGAGTGGGGGGTGGCAGAGGGAGAGGGAGAAGCAGACGCCCTGCTGAGCACAGAGCTCGATCCAGGGCTTTGGCCCAGGACCCCGGGATCATGAACTGAGCAGAAGGCAGACACTCAACTGACTGAGCCACCAAGGTGCCCACTATCACAGCACTCTACAAGCTTTTTTGAATTGGACACCTCATTGTATAAATTTTAGCATGTCACTCTCCTATTAGTATTTAAAATTTTATGTGGTTACTGTTATCAGTATATAAGTAACTATAATTTAAAAATTTACATTCTGGGGAACACTAATCCTGTAATGTGCTTTATGCAAAAGAGTTCTACAGCAAGTGTATTTAGGAGTCTCTGCATATTTTGGGAAGCCTCTCGTAATCACAAACATTAGCACAGTACAGTTTAGGGTAGTCCTCAATAAAGAATTTGCTTAATATTACTTACCCCTGGCATTTCCCACACCTATTTGACCAGGCACACTGATTTTTCAGGATATAAAAAATATTCACACAGTGTAATGATTCCATAAAATGCTGGAGCTATTCACACATTTTAGGGTGCTTTAGTTATGTATCTCCCAAAAACCAGGTAAGTAGTTGAGAAGGCATATAGTCCCTTGGAGTCATATCTTATTGTTTGGTGGATTACTTTTTTTTTCCCTCCAGAAGTTTCCAGAAGAGAAGAAAAACATTTGCAATAACAACAAAGATCAAATTGCCTTTTAAGGCAAACAAATATTTCAGTGAACTAGCACGACCAAATGTGCAACAAGAAAGCAAGCTTTTGTCTCATGACTAACTCAGTGACCACGATTAGAAATCCATCAGTCCAGAGTCAGAATGGACTGAGCCCCTCCACAGGGTCCTGTATGTTGTGCAAAGGTGCAACACTGAATACAGTCAATGCCAATTAGTTATGGGGATTTTTCAAAAGGGAGAGAGAAACTCACTTGTCAGCTACAACTCTTTAAATTCAGCAAAGAAAGTCTTCCAAAGACACTCTGAGTGATTGCTCTGACTCCTTAATTGCATCTTATTCTTTACTCTCCTCTTTAGATGGACTGCTAGACACAAATGTTCTGCTATCAAATCATTTCTCAGCCTTGAAGCTCAAAATAATCGGCCTAGAGTAGGTCAGACTTGATTACCAAGTGGCATCTTAGTAAGGAACACCAAGTCATGGCCTGGCGTTCAACCCCTACATCAAAGATAACCTATTTTTTTTTTTATGTTATTAGCGTTTTCAAATTAAAATCTTTTGTAGAGGATAAGAAATCGATCATAATCAAGTAAAATGTCAGATTTTGTGCTCTAAAGATAATTCCTTTTTTTTTGGATTTCATTGCAAAACTCAGTATTTGTCGTCTTTGTATGGAAGCAGAGTGCTCTGGTGCACTGTTCCTATAAGTTTAACTCCATGATGTGTTTCTTAAGCTTCCTTATGTTTGCAGAGCTCAAGCAATTAAGCTGATGCTCGAGGTAAGAGAAACCATTAATAATAATAACAATAGTTATTATTATTATAATAGAAATAGTCACAACAACAGTAGCAACTGCCATTACAGAGCCCTTATGTATTGGGCACTGCCTTAAACTCTCTACATGGTTCTGTCTAGAACAGCATAAACTAGACTGGGTTATGTTTACCAGGATTCTTCCCCTCTACTCAACCCTGTTTCTTCCTTACGCATCAACCTTAAGTCCTGAAGTAACATAGAAGAGGCAGAGAACTTTTGGCTGAAAGGACGGGCCAGTACTTCTCCAATGTAACATGCACAGAAATGATCTGGAAATCTTATTAAAATGCAAGCAAACTAGGATGAAGTGGGTGGAGCCTGGCTTTCTGTAGTTGTCATAAACTTCCAGGCAAGGCAGATGGTATTTACCACATGCACTCACCTCTGCAGAGCAAGTGATTAGGAGAATGCTGCGGAGTGGATGGCATTTACCTTGCCATGGGCATCAGGCAAGGGATGTCTGGTACCTAGCCTGACCAAGAGATGAACCATGTTTCTTCTGAACCAAGGTCTTAGAAGCTCCAAGATTAAAATATTTTCTCCCAGCTCTGTCTCTCTTGTAAGAGACAAGAGGAGATGTTTCTGATGGTGTCTCTATCTAGCGGTCTGGTTCGCTTCAATAATCTATGGCCTACAATCACCAATAGATTAGAACAGAGAGATGGAGCCAGGTCTGAATGGTTTCCGCACGTCTGTACTCACATCAGTTTTATTTGAATATTTAGGATGAAGTATAGTCCACTGTGGCGTCAGACCTCTGCGTCTTTTGTTTATATTCTTCAGTAGACTGTTCAACAGCCTTCAGGCTTCCCCCCTCTTTTAGCCTGTGCTACACATGCTGCTGTTATACTTCACTCACAAACAGGCTGATGTGCCATTTCTGTGCCTTAAAAAACATATAACAAAATGAAAACAAAAATGTGGGAAAATGTCTTTATGGCCTTCTCAATAAGTCCAGATTTAAAAGCAAATTCTTCATTCAGGCATTCATAACTCTATCACAGGGCTTCTATTTACCTTGCGTCTTCCCCTTCCAAAGCTCCCATCTTCCACCCACACTTTTTTGCAATCCTTTGGCTTCCAGGACTTGGTCCAAGCTATTTTAGCTAACTGAAATATTTTCCCCACTCATATCAAATTTATGTACAATTTCAGGGCCCATCTCAACTTCCACCTTTCCCAAGATCCTTCTGTCTTTCCTTCCTCATGTTTCACAGCACTCTGCTTGAATTTCTACTCATAGAGTTGTCACAGCCAGTTTGGCATCAGAAGGTTTGTGGATGTGTTGGTCTCAGCCACTAGACGACCCTGGAGGGTGGAGAACCAAGTCTGCTACTTCTCTGTGGTCTGTGTCCTCTTAATAAGGGTCTTAACNTGGCATCAGAAGGTTTGTGGATGTGTTGGTCTCAGCCACTAGACGACCCTGGAGGGTGGAGAACCAAGTCTGATACTTCTCTGTGGTCTGTGTCCTCTTAATAAGGGTCTTAACTAAAGGGGGGGGTAATCAGAAGGGGGAATGAAACATGAGAGACTATGGACTATGAGAAACAAACTGAAGACTTCAGAGGGGAGGGGGGTGGGGGAATGGGATAGACTGGTGATGGGTAGTAAGGAGGGCATGTATTGCATGGTGCACTGGGTGTTATATGCAACTAATGAAGCATCGAACTTTGCGTCGGAATCCGGGGATGTACTGTATGGTGACTAACATAATATAATAATAAAAAAAAATCATTATTAAAAAAAATAATAAGGGTCTTAACTAAGGGAAGCACTCACACAAGATTGCTGCACTGAACAGTCAACATACTAACCCTTTGGCTGTGGTTCACCAGATCCCACTCCTGAGAATGGAGTGATGAACAGATGCTACTTGCTGAACTGCAAGGTGGTGGAACTGCAAACCTGAGCATCATTAGTGACTTGGGATGGGAATTCCCATGCACCAGCCTTAGGGTCCCTAAAAGAAAGGCAGTGCCATTGGTGCCAGTCCGTAAGAGGCAGCCACTAAGTTGAAACAAAGGCCATGTGTCAGAAGAAACTTCCTGGTGTTGCTGACTTTCAATATATATTATCATTCTTAGGTGAACAGTTTCTTGGAGTGGCCATGGGCCCCTGGTAATGACTTTCTCTGGACTGACAGATTTTGAAAACCAAACTGCCACAATAGCCTCAAGGACAGCCAATACCTACAGCACAAATGGAATAGTGCTCCCTGGTGACAAGGGGCTTTAGTCACATGGAAGAGTTTGTTAGCTCAAGAGAATTAACAAGGCCAATTGAACGGCCTAGGAGATATGCACAGCTGTGCAATAAAACGCTATCAAGTGTTACACCAACCCATCTGCTTTCTCATAAGGGGCGACAGAGAAAGAGAAGACCAGCTTGCTGATGGTGGAAGTGGTCTGAGCCTCTCCGTCTTCACCCCTTCTCTCACACACCTTCACTGTAACAGGCCTCAGCTGGGGACTCACACATTCAAGGACAACAGGAGGGAGATTCTTGCAGAGGAATTTTTCGTCTGAATGACTGGCTGGTCTGTGAAACAGATTGTTAGCACGTGTCTTGTCTAATAAGAAAAAAATTTCACACTGCTTTTATTTTTTTTTAAGATTTTATTTATTCGAGAGAGAGAGACAGCAAGAGAGAACATGAGGCGGAGTGGAGGAGAGCTGGACAGAGAGAAGTAATCTCCCCGCTGAGCAGGGAGCCCAATGAGGAGGGGCTCCATAGATCATGACCTGAGCAGCTTAACTGACTGAGCCACCCAGGCACCCCTTCGTACTGCTTTTAAACTCCAGATGTGAGCCCCCTTCTTCTATGCTTGTATAATATCCTATAGTAGCACTAAATAAATTTAAATTATCTGGTAAGGGAATCCATACACTATACTCAATTATGAGTTCTCATTTAAACAGTGAGCATATATTTTTCAAATTTGTATCCATGGCTTGGAGTGGAAAGGTAGTAAATACCAGATTATTAGTACATTTGCCAAAGATGGACCCGAATTGTGTTTGGTGAAGGGCTTATGTGAACAGCAGGAGGGAGGCCTTCGGGGATCCTGCATGCCAGCTGCTCTTGCAAACATGGCATCGCTGTTTCGTTTGGGGGAGTCAGAATTCAATGAGGTGATCTAATGCAAGGGAGTTTTAAAGTTGCGACTAGCTAACATTTTAAAATCATTTCCTGTGTGATGCCGTGTGCTTCACAAGCATGATCTCATTTAATCCTTCTGATGCAAAAACTGTTATCCCCAGTTTACAGCTGAAGGAATTACAATTTAAAGAGGTTAAGTGACTTGTTCAAATGTCGGAAATGGGAACTAAACTAAATCCCCTTCAACGCCAGGGTCCAATTTCTCAGTAACTCTATGTACTACCTGACACTGCTATTCGAAGCCCTATTTTCAAACTATTCTGTAATATCACAGAAATACGTCTGTAATCATCCCTCTCACTGTATCAATGCCTTTTTGCAATGTGATTCTGCAGCTCCTCCCAAGAAGAGGTAGAGTGATTTCCCTACACCCTGAATCCGAGCTGCCCTTGACACTTACTTTAATCAAAGAAGTTACATCCAGTCGGTTCTAAGCTGGGGCTAGTGAAGGTTTGGCAATTCCTCCTCCCTCTCTTTTGGAATCTGCTGCCACTCTGTGAAAGGCCTTGCATAGGCCTGTGGAGGAGGAGGGACATGTGGTTACTCACCCCCCTCACAGCTGTCAGCCAGCTCCAAGCCTGTCTGCATGAGAACCACACATGCATATGTGAGCCTGGCTCAGAGCCTCCCAGCTTACCTGTAGCTTCCTAAGCAATAATAAATGGTTTCTGTTTGAATCCACTAGGTTTAGGGGTAGACTGTAAATTAGTAAAAGCTAATAGAGGACATTCAGTTCTGTAGAAAACAAATACAAACGTTTTTCTTCATAGAATGGTATATACACCTTCATTTCCATGATAAAATTCATACTCACAAATACTCACACTTACATTTCCAATATAAAATCCCAGGATAAAATCCATTCTACAGCATTGCTTCAGAGAATCACCAACTAGTTTTATAAATACTACGGGCTCAGCCATATGGCATAACCCAAATCAGGAAACCTACCTAGGTTCCTATCCCAGTGCTGCTATATACGGGCTGTAGAATTTGGGGCAAATCATAGAACTCAGTTTCTACACCTAAAAAATAAAGTTGATCTAAATAACAATCCTCAAATTTTTGGTCTTAGAACCCCTTTATATTCAAAAAATTATTGCAAACTCCCAAAAGCTTTTGTTGATGTGGATTATGCCTATTGATATATACTATGTTAGAAATTAAAACAGATATTTAAAACTATTTATTCATTAATTCATTTAAAGTAATAATAATGATCCTATTTACATGCTAATATAAATGACATTTTTATGAATAGTAGCTATATTTTACAAAACACACACAAAAAAAGACTGGCATTGTTTTGTATTTTTGTAAATTTCTTTAATGGCTGGCTTAACAAAAGACAGCTGGATTCTCATATTTGCTTCTGCATTCAGTGGTTGTGATAATTTGTTTCATGGAGACTTTGGAAAACATGACTACATTTTGAAATAATGAAAGTGAAAAAAGCAAATAAAGGCTTAGTATTACTATGAAAGGAGCTTTAACCTTGAGGACACTCTGAAAGGGTCTCAGCAACCCCCCAGTGGCCTTGTAGATCACACTTTGAGTCACTATTTTAGAGGATCTCTAATCTGAAATTTGGTTACATTTAAGGAAAACTCTAAATAATTCATTTTAATTTAAATTGTTAAGATGACCAAAACCTAGTAATTTTGTTTCCTTTATAGTAGAAATAAAAATAAGGGACCTCGAAAAATCATTTTTATTTCTTAGACTAAGTGTGTGTGTGTGTGTGTGTATGAAATTCTTTTTCTTTTTTTCAAGATTTTATTTATTTATTTGTCAGAGACAGAGAGCATGAGCAGGGGGAGCAGCAAAAAAGGGAGAAGCAGACTCCCTGCTGAACAAGGAGCCTGATGTGGGACTTGATCCCAGGACCCTGGGTTCATGACCTGAGCCAAAGGCAGATACTTAACCGACTGAGCCACCCAGGCATCCCTGAAATTCTTGAAATTAAATGTAAATCATTTGGTTCTTCAGTGCAGTGAAATACTTGCGTTATTTTTTTTTTTCAAAGGAAGTTAATGTATTTTTATACAATTGAAGCTGTTGTCCATCCCTATCAGACTACTGGTTTGGTGGAAGTTGTACATATGTGAATGCAGTGAACTGCCAATTCTCTTTGTTTGGCCTCTAAATACCTATGCAAATTAATTCATATAAACAAGACCCTGAAAGTGAAATCATTAGTGGAGGCCAAGCAGTTAACATTTGGAGCTTCTAAAATGGAATAAACATTTTCATCTTAAAAAATAAAGTTATGATGAAAACAGCTAAAGTAATGCCTAAAGCCTTGAGCAATGTTGATGCAAATCTGCACTTTTTTAAACTATTGATTATATTCCTGGCTTCAGAATAAAATTATTCCTTAAACATAATTTTTTAAATGCTGACACCAAAGATGAAAATATAGAACATGTGGAAGGTGCTTAAAACTAAATAATTATCAAGCTATGACCCAAATTCAGCCAAGCTAAGTGCAGCATCCTTACCTCTCTATAGTTTTGTTTTTCCAATCTGAATAGAGAACTAGCTTGCTATGGTGATTTTAATAAAATGTCCACAAATTTTTTTCTATTGCTGACCCACAAATGGTGAAGCTTAATTTCAGTCTCCTGGAGTGTGGGCTGGGTTTAGTGATACAGAATACAGCAGAAGTGATGAGATGTCACTTCTGAGCGTAGGTTTTAAAAAGACTGAGGCTTCTTTTGAATGTACTCCCTCCGTCTCTCTCTTCCTCCTTCACTTCTTCAAGTTCCACTACATTGTGAGCTGCTCTGTGGAGAGACCCACCTGGTGAGGAACAAAGTTAGGCCCCCAGGTGACTGAGAAACTGAGGCCCTCAGTCTAACAGGAACACTGTGAGGAACTGAGACCTGCCACAACTCTGTGAGTGAGCTTAAAAAAAAAAATGGGTCCTTGCCCAGCTGAGCCTTCAGATGAGACCACAGCCCTGACCAACATGTTTGACACACCTCATGAGAAATCCTGGGCCAGAATCACTTAGCTAACCGACTTGTGATTTCTGACCCTCAGAAACTATGAGATAATAAATGTCTACTCTTTCAAGGTATCAAGCTTTAGGGTAGTTTGTTACCCAGCAATAAATAATACCAGGTAAATCATTTTAATGTCTATTTTCAGTAAATTATGGGCATGATCTTTAGAATGTGATAGAGTAATATTCCTTCTCTTGGAGGGTCTGAATAGAGTAGCAAAGGAAGGGAGCTGATTTATTGGCTGTCTCATCCTACCAGTACCTGGCTTAAAATATTCAGCAGTCAAATAAGGGCTAAGATTCTCAAATGCTTCAGGGGTCAAACAAAACGAGTAATGTATAAGTCCTGAGGACAGTGCTGAGCTGGAGGATGTGCTCCTGTACCTGAAATAATTCAAATTCAAGTATTAATGCCAGAAACAGTGACATTGTGCTGGCAAACAAACAAACAAAGTATATTCTGAATATATCTGTCATCTGAATCCATGAGTTTCCATCCTAAAAAATCACAGAAGCACATTTCCATGCTTGTACAGTGACCCAGTGGTCACCTCTGCTACTAGTTTGCTTTCTAAATTGGGTTAAACCAATTTGTTTGGAAATGTGGAAGCCCCTTTCTTCCACCATTGGTTATTAACAGACTCGGGAGCTCTGTGCCTCTCCTAACATAATAGTAATTAGGTCAGTGATTTCAAACCAATAAACACCAAAAGCAAACATAATTTTCAAGATGGTGAGGTGTTTAGGTGATTTGTGCAAGCTGTTTCCAGCCTCCAGAATTGCAGCTCGAGCATTTGTACTTTGAATATTCGCAACCCAGCTTGTTTAAGGGAAGTTGCCCAAATGTCTAAACACAACTAAGGTAATATCTTTGATTTGGCAGCAGGTAAGTCCAATGTACATGATGCCTTGTACTGATCCTACCAATCCAAATCAACTTTTTTATTAATATTTTTTAGCATGTGACATTAAAGCAAACTATCCAAAAAGATTTCATGAAGCAAAATAAAAAGAAACCAAACTACTAAAATTTATTTCCTTAGTTCCTAAGGATTGTGCAATTGCAGGTAATAGGGCAATTTTCTGACTGGAGGAAAAACTCAATTGATTTTCAAATTCAAGGGGCACTTTTCTCCAAACCACATTATCTTTATAGAGCTATGGTTTTACAGTACAAATGGTTTCCTTGATGAGGGAGAAAATAAAGAACAAATATTACCAACATAGCAAATTGGCATTTAATATAACAGCGCTAGGACTTAAAGAGTGATTCACCTCAGCAGTATCCTCAAATTTTAGTTAGCCAACAATCACCTCCAGGACCTGTTAAACATGCCTATTCCTGGGCCATACCTATAGAATCTAATTGTGTAGGCTAACTGTATAAGTACATTAATAAATGTACCAGCAGATTCTGATGCATGAACTATAGGGTTTGAAAAATTCTTTAAACATTCAGGAATGTTCTAAGACATAATATGTTTATATGTTCTTAGATGTAGGATATCCTGGAAGCTAGGGACTCTGTAATCTTGGAGTCTACGTATGAGATAATGAAACTCTCCTCTGGCTTACAGGGTATATATCTGCAAATCTGTTATTTCCATATGTCCAAAATAAAACTCTAGCTGTGGGCTCTACCTGCAAAATATATTCACTGAATTCTCTCCATCTCCCAGTACTGGTGTCATAGACTATGACTACATCATCTCACGCCTGCAAAACTGCTATCACCGCCTAACTGGTTTCCCAGGTTCCATTTGTATTCCCCTACAATATATAGTAGGCAGTGAGCTTTAAAAGAATAACCTGACGATGTCAGTCTGCTCAAAATCTTCTAGGGTACTTCTCATTTTACCTTATAAATAAAACAACAAACCCCCTCACATGATCGGACTCTAGTCTTGCCTATCTCTTTGAAGTCAACTTCTACTACTTTTACCTTGGTCCTTCAGCCAAACTATACTGGACTACTCTGCTCTTTAAACACAGGAAGCTTCTTCCTGGTCTTGAGGCCTTAGCACTTGCCTTGCACTCCCTTTAGGTAGCTTTTCACGTGGATGTTTCTTATTCCTCATTCAGATTTCAGCTTCAATGACCTCCAAATGAAAGTTGGCCTCTCTATCTTATTCTGAGTCATCACCTTGATTCCCCAAAATAGTTGTTCTCTACATTTTTACCTTGTTTAATTTTTTTATACTTGATCATTGAGGAATGAATCTCTATTCACTGTCTGTCTCTATTCATTGTGTGTCTCTCTGTACTATGATGTGCATTCCTATAGGGCAGGAATGTATCTATTTTGTTCACTGCGGTATAAAAACATCTAAGATATTGCTTGGTACGCGGTAGGTGCTAAATGAATGTTTTTAAAAGAATAAGTAAACTCCGTTGATTAACATCTATATAACAGATAACATTGTTCTCATCATCTGCATATATTAAAAATAAACCAAAAAGATCTTCAGTAGGTACATAGTTTAAGATATAACAGATTAAGAACTGGCTTTTAAAAAGAAGTATTGGACTGAAATCACAACAAATATATATAAATACACAGATTGGAAGATATCTATTTACATGGAAGTTTTGCCATTTTTTAATATGTACAAGAGTGTTTGAAATCTTATTTAGTACTCTTATTACAAAGGAATTAGGTCTTCTTGGTTCATGCTTTATGGAATGATGATACTTTTATAAAGAGTCTTACTGATATCATAAAAGTATGTTCCTCAAAAATAGACTTCTGTTATTAATTTGTTGACATGCCACTTTAGTTCCTATTCCTTATTCTGTTGTCAACTAAGTTTCTCCAAAATACAAGGCCCACTGGTGGATATATGGTTTTAACGAATAAAAGGGGCAAGAATGAAGTAAGTAAAATTTAAAACCAGAGTTTAGGGGCGCCTGGGTGGCACAGCGGTTAAGCGTCTGCCTTCGGCTCAGGGTGTGATCCCGGCGTTATGGGATCGAGCCCCACATCAGGCTCCTCCACTATGAGCCTGCTTCTTCCTCTCCCACTCCCCCTGCTTGTGTTCCCTCTCTCGCTGGCTGTCTCCATCTCTGTCAAATAAATAAAATCTTTAAAAAAATAAAAAATAAATAAAAAAAATAAAACCAGAGTTTAGAGCCAAACGCATACAAAAAAATAGGATCAGGTGAAGACAAAGGAAGATTGATGGTTTGCTACACTTTTTCAAATTTGCAAGCCTACCTAAATTTAAGCAAATAGATGCCTGAATAGACCAAATGGACATCGTATTTTAAGATTTGTCATAACAAAAAACCTCCAGGGAATTTTATGACTTTTTAAAAATTGTAATGTGATCTAGAAGAGCTTATATAATCTGAATCCGGCTCATATCTATCTTCACAATTTATGCTAGAGACACGGCATATTAAAGAGAATAACTATAGTACATAAATTAAGGGTTCGCTGCCCACCAAAAGCCAAACATCAGTTGAAACTTCTCCTCTCCACAGCTCCTGCTGAACCTGGACTGTACCCTCATCATAGCCATGGCTGGTTATACATGAAGGATGTCTACTTTATGCTGGCTTAAGCATATTCCATTGCTAAGAATATGGAATCCAAATATTGAGAGATTGAATCAGTATATTTACCAGTGAAATATGAAAAGGTAATGATTTAGAAAGGGAGGGGAGAATAGGAACAAAGGAGTCATAACCGGCTATAAGAAAGTAGAGGAAGTCAGTAGGCAGAGAATGAACAATGAGGCACAGACACCATGGGATAAGGGACATGGGGATCCTGAGAAAATCAGAGAGAGGCAGACAGACACATGGACACAGAGGTATTCTAGTTCTCAAAGCCTCAACGATATCTTGAAGTTCTGGATATTCCCAAGTAATCCTGAACATTCTTTTCTGAGATGTCTCTGAGATTGCTTGTTGTATTCTTATTCAATAGATATTTATTGAATGCCAACTATGTGTAAGCATGGTTCTCAGCACTTATGGCACATTGGTAGAAAAAAAAATTAAAAAACCCAGCTGCCCTTACTGAGAATGTATTCAAGCAGGGGGAGATGGATGGTAGTGGGCATAATGAACAGGTGAGTTATACAGTATACTAGAAAGTGATACGATTTATGTTGACTACGGACAATAAAAAAGTAGAACAAGGTAGAGTCTTGGGAGGGCACTTAGGTTGCAATATTAAAGAGGGTAGTTAGTGCAGGCCTCACTGGAAAGCTGAATATAAGCAAAGACTTAGCCATAGGCCTATTGGTGGAAGAGTATTTCAGACAGAGAAAACAGATAGTTCAAAGGCCCAAAGCTGGGATGATACATGATGTACCGGAAGGACAGTAAGAAATCCAGTGCAGCTGGAACAGAATGAGCAAGGTGAATAAACAGGAGATGAGGTCAGAGAGGCACTGGGGAAGGGGGTCTTATAATATAGAATCATGTGAGCTACTATTTGGAATTTGGTTTCAAACTCTGAGTGAGGGCTTCAAGCAAGAACATGACAAGATCTGGCATGTGTATTAAAAAGATTATCCTAGCTTCTATGTAGAGAATGATTGATATGGAGTTACATAAAGTTTGAAGAAGGGAAACCAGTCAGAAGACTCTTGTAGTAATACAAGTAAGAGACAATGAATGGTACCTTACAGGGCGGTAGAAGCAAAAGAAGTGGTGAGAAGTGCTGGAATTTTAGAAATATTTTGTAGTCCCAGCTAATAGGATTTTATGTAAGATGTGAAAAAAAGAGAGTGGACAGTTATACCCCCAAGGTTTCTGTCCTGAGCAAATGGAAAGATGGAGTTGACATTAGATGAGATAAGAAGGGCTGCACATATTACAGATTTTGAAGAGAAGAAAAGGAGTTCCATTTTGGGCATACAATTGAATATATAAAGTCTGGGAAAGAGGTTTGTTTGGGAGAGAAGTCTGAATTAGAGACAAATATTTGGGTGCAATCAGCATACTGATAAGTAAAGCAATGCAACCTTATGAGACAGCCCAAAGAAGTGAACGTAGATCAGAAAGAAATCCAATCAATGAATCTTGGTGTACTCTTGTATTAAGAACCCAGGATGAAGAGAAAGAAACCACAAAGGAGATTGAGAAAAAAAGATCAGAAGTAAAAAGATAGCCTAGAGAGAATACAGTCAATGAAGTCAGGGGAGGAAAATATATTAAGGAGAAGGGAGTAATCAACAGTGACAAACAATCCCGGTGTAACAGGTTGTGGAAACTGTACAAGATGAAAGCTGAGAAATATCCATTTGAGGCTAACAATGTGAAGAGCATTGTCAACCATGACAAATGCAATTTTGGTGGCATGGTGGAAGAGAAAGGCATACTGGAATGGTTTCATGATAACATGAGAAAATACACTACTAAAGGAATTTTGCTACAAAAAGGAAAAAAGAAGTGGCATGGTAGCTAGCAGGGTTTGTTGGGAAGAAGGAAGACGAAATTTTTTAAAGTTGGAAGAAATAACAACAGCATATTTATAATACTGACGGGAGTGATCAGTAGAGAACTAAATATTAATGATATCGGAAAGAGAGGGTAGATTGCTAGAATCATCTTCTTAAGTGGGCAAGATGAAATTATATTTAGATGGAAGCATGATAACCGCAGGGGCAAGGCAGATGTGTGGGCGTGGATGCTGGTAGGTGGATCATGTAGTGGTGGGGATATTCTGAGTTCTTTTATAATGATTTAGTTTCATAGTAAGGTAGGAAGCAAAGTCATTAGCTGAGAGTAAGAATGTGGCAGGAGGTGTCAAGAAAGTAAGAAGAGAGGGAAGAAGACAGGAAGCAGTCATTTAGGAGAGGAGAAGAATGAATGGACCAGAACAGTATATTATTAAAGTTTGAAGTCTGTGGTTATGAATTTAAAGGTCCTTTACTTGAGCTAGTGTAAGTGGACTTTTTCTTTGTATCCAAAAAGCCTTGACCAGAATATAGAATTACATTGAAGCAGTTTTGCCTCCTGGGAAATCTGTGGGTGGCAGTTTTTTTTATTTTGATGTTTTAGTAATGAAAATCTAGGGCACCATTATGCATTACTTTTTTTTTTTTTTTTTGCATTGGAAAGGGAAAAAAAGCCTAACTCATCTAAGCATCTTAGCATCTAAGCACCCTTAGCCCAAACTGTTAAGGGCTCACAAGTTAGATGTATTAGAAAAAAAATATATGTATTCAAAATTCAATAACAATTTTTGAAATATTTGCTACTTTGTCTCCCCAATGTAATTTTCTAGTCTTTTGCTATTAGGCAATGCTGACAATATAGTGCATAGTTTTAGGATCTCTGCATAACAACACTGATAAGCTTTTATAAATATCAAATTTGTTTCATTGTTTTAAATAGCGCTGAGCCATGAAAAATAGAAGTCTGTTGTTTACAAGCCACACAATCTGTAGTATTCTGTTATAGCAGCCTGAAGGGACTAACGCATGCTACACACACACACACACACACACACACACACACACACAGAGCATTTCTGAAGACACATGATTTCTCTCAGCGTATAAGGGTGGCAACAGGATAGATATGCCTCTACTAGAATTTTGATGACGACAGTGGTAACTGATAGCAGTATATTTATTGATGTATTTCCATCTGCCAAACACTATGGAATGCTTTAAATTACCTCTTAATACTTACAATAATCCTATTAATGGGTTATTTTTGCTCCCATTTTGGTTTATAATCAATCAGAAATGTTGAGAATAGGGATTTTCATTATAGTAGAAAAGAGGTACAGATGAAAGAACACTGACCTGAATCTGTAGGGATTCATGCTGTATTTTATCTTTAAGAAAGTTAAAAAAAAAAAAGAATATTTATTTCTTAGATTTGTTAACAGTGAAGGCCTCAGAAATGACCCACCCTGCAGCACTGAGCACCTCTGTTGCCCAGACTGTAGCTTCTAACTATCGTTTCTCATGAAGAAGAAACCACAGCTATTCAGAAGAATAGCTGATTCCCAATGGTAGGAAATGTACAAGATGAGCCTAGACAATCTTGTCATGTTAGAAAGCAAGGAAGGAACCAATGAAGGAACCAAACAAACCAAACTAGAGTATATCAAAAAGGCTCAAGTGTCAATTTAAAGAGGCCCCCATTGGCAGAAAGAATTAGATGATTTGAACGTCAACTAAGAGGGTATCCGCAACGGATCAAAGTACTTGTAATATGTATAAATCTCTGAGTTGTTCACACACACACACATATACACACACACACACACAAGCCCTTCCAGTAGTCAACACTGGAGGTTATTAGGGAGTCAACTCATCTTGAAAACTAGTAAATAAAGAGGAAAAACAAAGCATTTATTTTGCCTTTTCTATTCTCAAGGTAACCAAATAGTTAATTAAAGGGATTATTTTTCTATAGAAATATTCCAGCTAATAAGTTAAAATAAAACAATGGTAGAAGAATATGACCATTCTTCTAGTTTTAATGAAGTATAATTTAGGCTGCTAACATCACAGTCACCCGAATGTTATATATCTCCTGACAGACAATTTTCATTATGAAGTATTTTGCCAAAAAACACAATAAACTGAATTTGATTAAGCCTTAGATCTAATTAAAACAAACTATGAGAAATAGAAAAAAGATAATAGATAAGAATATGTTAAGACACTATAATAATGCAATCAGCAATCTTAGACTATGGGAAACTCTGAAGGAAAATATGACTGTTTTTTCAATAAAAATTATAACCAAAAAAAAAAAAATGAAGGTGGCAAGAAATTATAGGTTAAAAGTTAAGAGACTGAAACAATGAAAACTGTATGGGCCTCTTATGGATCTAGATTTGAACAAATTGTTTAAAAAAGAAATAAATATACTTGAATACTGAATTTTTAATATGAAGAAATTGTTGTAAATTGTTAGGTATAATAATGGTATTCATTTATGTTTTAAAAATAGTCCTTATCTTTGGTGTTACCACCGAAACACGTACTGTTTCTATAGCATACGAAGCTTTGAACTATTAGGTAATCTTTCTTCCTTTCTATGGAAAGTGACAAACTATATTTCCAAATAAGACAAGATGGACTATAAGTAAAAGCTAGGTTCTTGGAATCGTCTTGCCTTATTTGTAAATGGTCTATGACTTGTTTATTTGTTCTTTTTGTTTTGTTTTGTTTTAGTAAGTTGAAGGAGAATAATGTTATACTATTTTAGTAATACTCATTTTTCTCTGCTTCACATTTTATTCAGGTTAATTCAATTGATAAAAATCACATACTTAAAAATATATACAATGCATTAAACATTCATTTTGTATGTAATCGTGGGATAACATTTATCCAGTTACATTATTTATAGTGCACACCACTTCAGTTTTCATGTATGTATACTAGTAGGAAATACACAAAAACAATGATTCTTTTATGATTATCTGCATATATAAAATCTAGGAAATATAATCTAGGAAAATATATATATATTTATATATATATACACATGTATTATTGATAATAGTTTTATTTTTAATTATCTGTAAGGCTTTTCTCAAAACTTATGTGCTACAGTAAAATAATTGGGAAATTATGATAACTAAGTATGAGACTTTGTATGACATAAGTTTCGGTTTATTTTCTTCTTTGTTTTGTTCATCATATTATCCCAATTGCTGGAATGGTACCTGGGACATAAGTATAGGTACTTGATAAAAACAGAATGAATGGCACTGAATTCTCTATGCTGAATTTAGAAATGGTGACATTCCAAAATATTTATATACAGAGTGAATGTTTAAATATAAAATTTTGGATATAAAAGGACCTTGAAATTTATCTTCTTCATCTACCTGCTTCATATTTGGTTATACTTTCCTATGTATAGATACACTTACAGAATACCTTAAGATGAGTGAAAATTAATTTTTGACACAGATTTGCCTTAAATATTTATATTAGATCCTGCTGTCTAGACTGATAATAAGGCACTTAACTTCTTACCCTACAGGAAAAAAAAAATCTATTTTTTATGTGTTTCTTCCTTTAATACAATTCCCAAGTTTGATAGTAAAAGTGTAGTAAATCTATTAAGAAATACCATTCTGCTTAATGTTTAAAATCCTATAAAGAACATTTATTCTATAGGATAAAGTGACTTAACCAGAACAATTTAATAACTATTTTTTAAAGATGCTTTGATCACAAAACCTTCTTTATTGGAAGGTGCTTTCACAATACACTGTTATTCCCATGGATTTCTTCAGGTCTATAGTAGTTATCACAAATGTATACTTTTTCAGATCAAGAAGGGTTTAGACATGTTAAGACAAATTACTGATTCTAAGTAAAGCTCAGAGCGATAGCTAAAGGGAAGCTATGTGTCAAGGAGAGTTAGTAGGAAGTACAAGCCAATGCTCTTGACCACAGATGTAGGATTAGAAAGCCAAGGTTCATTTCATATCTCCCTAAAATACACATTACTTATATGGGGAAAAAATGTCAGCGTCAACAAGTGTTTTTCTCACATATTAAGCTTTTCAGGACCTGATTAAATGGCTTCTACAGGAAGACTTGATCTCTCTAGCCCATATTAAATTCCCCTATCCCGAATAACTTGAAAATAAAATCTGACATTTTTATAAAGTATTTTAATTTGCTTGACAATCGCTTCATGCCCTGTTTGGCTTATTTTCTGAAATACATTTTGATATGGTAGTGTTATGTGACTGAATCACTCATAACACATGTAATATGACCTCGTTAATCCAATACTTCACTGTTGTGGCTGCTACCACCATGTTTTAATAACCTAGAGGCATTTTCAATAACCAGGCATTTTTATGCACATTAAAAATGCCCAATTTTACAGATGAAGAATTAGGGATACAGAAAGGTTAAGATATCTGCTCTAATCAACCAGTAAGTAGTAGAACCAGGATTCTATCCTTTGCTTGTCCATCTCCAAAGTGTTTTCTTTTTCATTGTGCTTTGGGGCTTCTCTTTTTTCTCTTGTTTAAGTAAGGTGCACATGAGCCTCTGAGATAGCAAAGTAATGAAGAGGTTGAGGATTAATGATATTGTTTTATTTTTATTCTTGTGGCAAGGTGGGATTTGTGAATGACTCTTCTTTCTGTCTCTGAAATCTGACCATGTTAGAAAACTTGGGACTCTCCTTAGAGCTGGAGTTATGCTTAGGGGGGCCTTTTGCCTGCACCTGGCAGATATTAGGTACTTCAGGTGTCCAATGAGTTGGCCTTAAAAGTTCTCAATTTATCTAGAATGAGTTCTGTAAAGCCAGCTAAGCTGGCCCTTTTATGTCAGGGAGCGTTTTGTTCTGCTCAATTCCCCAGAGACTCAATGTTATAAAAAGTAACCTAGATTCTAAAGAATACAATAAACCATTTCGAAAGGAACTGACAGTCATAGAAAGGGAATCTCTTTCAAAACTGCATTTAAAATGAAAAATATGACTGGCACAGTTAGCTCCAAGGCAGAATGCTGCTGATGAAGCAATGACCAAAGAATATCTATTATCTCTCCATCATCCAAGGGTTTCTATGTTTCCATTGCTCTTAGCTATAAAATAGGCAAGTGATTGTTCTCCACATTTGGATTCTTGAATCTCATTCAAGTAAATGTGCACAAAGGACTATAAATTTAGAACCAATCATTTGACATTATCTGAGCAAAATCAGCAGAGATCTAATTTAACCAAAGAAAAATTTCTGTTCAAATGCCAGTCATCTGGGTAACTTAAGAGCAGGAACAACATTCATTATTGTCCTACTTAGCACATGGTAAGTGATCAGTTAATTCTTAACTGAAAGATGTATGCATACATAGATGAATGAATGGTGCCCCACTTTTGATTGAAAAATTGGGGCATGGTTACTAGGATAAAATGGTCATTATCCACTCTGCTGTTGATAAAGATGACCAAAATATTGTTTGAAGTACCCTCTTAGAAATTCAGACATTGCTCCAAGATATGTTCAACTGATCAGGAGAAAAAATCTATGAAAAATGATAAACACATTTTCTAATGTATTAATCTTTCAAGAATCTGATTAGGAATCTCTTGATATCAGTAGTCCATATTAAGTTCTCTATTCTTGAATTTTTTAACCTCATGATGTAGGATATTTATAAATTTCAAATTGTAAGCATGAGTGAAATTTTCTGTAGATGAATTTATAAACAGACTTAAATGCTATAACTGAATTCACGCACATGGGGTTGTTGTGAAGACATAATGAGATCATCCACATGAAGACAATCGGCATGAGGTCTGGCACATGTTAAGAGCTTAATCAATGTTAGATACTATTTTTGTTGTTGAAAATTCAACTAAAATGTTAAAAATAACCAACCACATATTTAGAGTTTGCTGAAATACTATGAGTTAACTTTTTTTTTTTCTTTCCGAAAGCAGTGACTAGGAATTATCATCTTATTGCAGTCTTCTCCAATTAATACATTGCAATTTCTGGTTTATTTGTTGCATTTAATTCAATCCCACCCCTGCCCCAGTTTCTACTTACAGCACAATTCATATGTACACAAGAATTTATGATAGGTGGCATCTTTCTCAGATGCATTATTTAAAGCCTAATTATCCCCTATCTTCAAAACATCCCAAGAAATGTCATTTGAGTGTCAGAAAATGTTACAGCATGTTTCAAAGTTCAGTGGGATTCACATATACATTCAAAGACCAAGTTTAGCTTCAAAACATTAACACCAGGAAATAACAGAATTTCACAGGATTAAATGTCTCCACCAAGGATAAGGAGGCATTTTAATGGGAAATTTTCAAGATTCATCTGGAATGAAACTTCATAGTCCATCTGTAGTCAGGCTACTCAGCAGAGACTCATTTCACTGCACACAGTGTACCTGAGGCAGAAATCCCAAATCTACTGTCTAATGTGCATGGGGAAGTCTAAGCTCCCTGTCTCCAAATTGTGTTTTAATTCTGTGACCTCATTTCATACAAATATCCTGTTTAATTTATGACCTGATTTTCACATGCACAAGCTTCCCCACACATATTTCATCTCCTAAAATATTTAAAAGACAAAATACAGAGGAAAAGAAAATAATATTTGGAAAGGGAGAAAAATTAGGACAACTTTTAGACAAAGTGCTAATACTTTCATGGAATGAACTGCAGGAAAGTCAGTTAAAGTGACAGTGAATGGCTACTTTTAGGCCAATGATTTGGTTAGAGGCCTCTGTGCCACTGTGTTGAGCATTACCGGTTAGGGGATGGGATGACAAATGCAGTATATGCCTATGGTGCCCAAAGCATCTGCCCTTATAGAATTGGTGAAGTAATTTCTTTATTAGACTCAGATTTGGGAAACAGGTATATCACCTCATGTCCAACTGCTGATCAAACCCATGGCTTTAGACAAGCCACAGTCTCTCTTAGATAGCCCTTCCTCGTAAATGAAACGGGGATCATACTACTCTCCTCACTTCACAAGGCTACTACAAATTTTAGATGAGAAAATGCAAGTGAAATAGAAAAGCATTAGTATCACCATGGCTTGCATGAAGTGAAATGAGTTGTCTTTTGAATGAATAAACTGCCAGACTGCAGAGAAAGCAGTCTGCTCCATAGTCTCCGAAACCCTTCTCCAGTACTAATACTTCTGCTAACTAAACTGCTTTTATTTCTTAAACTTTACGGATACTTTTCCAACTGTGTTTTATTTTCTACTCCTCCTGAACTTCCTAATCTACCAGTTCAATTTTTTCTTGCCTGTATCAGAGTTGCCTTGACTGTGCTGATAAAGTTAATTCTCAATCCTGTGTCATAACCAGTGTCTGAAAGCCATCCCGCACAGCTCATACGTAAATTACCCACATGCAATAATGACCTTGTCACACTTCCTTTTTGAAAGCCTTTGATGGGTTGTCCATCACTTATTGGACAAATCTCAAGTTATTTTATTTTATTTTTTAGAGAGGAGGGGCAGAGGGAGAAAGAGAGAGAGAATCTTAGGCAGGCTCCATGCCCAGCACAGGGCCCAATGCAGGACTCCATCTCATAACCTTCAGATCGTGACCTGAGCCAAAATCAAGGGTTGGATGCTTAACTGACTGAGCCACCCAGGCACCCTCAAATAATTTGTAAATCAAAATTGGACACTTAAGATCTTGAGTGCTGGAAGAGCAATTCTGTTTTGATATTGTTGGCCATGGAGATTA
Source organism: Ailuropoda melanoleuca (assembly GCF_002007445.2). Classification (NCBI taxonomy): domain Eukaryota; kingdom Metazoa; phylum Chordata; class Mammalia; order Carnivora; family Ursidae; genus Ailuropoda; species Ailuropoda melanoleuca. Next base: position 96,556,395 of record NC_048220.1, on the reverse strand, counting down.
TCTTATGTTCTTGAGCAGCAAGGTATAAAGGAAAGCATGATTTTTAGAAAGATCTAATAATATTTTAGAAATAACAGTGGAAAACCGAAAAACCTAAAAGCAGGGAGCTGTAGTGTCAGAAACTGCCAACCATGGATCTTCAGATCCAGCTTGGCCTGCAGATATTACTTACGGCTAACACTTAAGAAATGGGAGATTTCTAATTTCTCTTGGGGGGATAAAAAAACCCTCTCTGGCCATCTTCTGAAGTTGAGGAGAAGCTGCCGCTACAGATGTTGTGTACTCTTCCCACCTGGTCTGATCGACTTACTTATACCTTCAACCTGGTTTTAGGGGAGGCATTTCACATCTCAGTGTCTGTATAAGCAGCCCTAGTGATCCAAAAGAGACATGATAAAGGGTTAGACTAGAGAGGTATCTGTGGAGAGGGACAAGAGAAGAAGCTAAGACACGTTTTGATGGAGGACTTGTAGAACGTATTAGAGACTAAGTGGAAAGAGTGAGGCATCGTTTCAGTTATGTCTTTCAAGTTCCAGAACGGACAGAGGGTTGTTTATTCCCTCTCTTCTTGCGGTAAAATTTTCATGTTTAGAAATGTGTTTGAAAGTAAAATGTAGGGCTTGTATAGCCAATTTATTTTTAATGACAGAATCAGTGTCCTCAGATCTCTTTTCTAGAAAACACAGAAATCACCCCAATTTTAAACATTAACAACTAAATAATGCCTGGGAGCCTTGATGCACCAGCAGGTGTACATTGGACAGCTTCTAACCCTGGGGATGCCTGCCTTCAGATTTCTTTAGGTTTTATTATTAGAGGAGCTTGCCTAAGAAAATCTGATAAAATTCCCAGTTTCTCTTGTGTGGCTGTGAACATATTAGCATACCCAAATCTATGCTGTGAAATAGATTTCCTGCAGGGAAACTGGCAGCTCCTGCTGAGAGACCATTGAATTGTTCCCAACTAAGGTGTTTTAAGAGCAACATTTTTTTCCTAAAAATAATATCTTAAATAGCAATTCCATTTTTAAACAATGCAGATAAGAATATGCATTGAAATATGCATGCATAGTGCAGATTTCTCATACACATGAGTGAAAACCTCCCCTTCTCTTATAAAGATAACATTTATACGAGACTGATTTGAACTTTTCCTTTAAACTGGAAAGAATAAATGATTGAGTCTGATCACTGAAATAACATGCAATAAAAACCTAATTTATGATGGGGGAAAATGAGATTTCTCTCTGCCTCTTTATCTCTGAGGGAAAGAAATTGAGAGAGGGGATGTAATAAAAGATCATAAGTTCATACTAGAAGAGAAAGACAAATACTGTATGATCTCACTTATTTGTGGAATCTAAAAAATCTGGAGTCAGGGAACAGAGTGATGAACAGAGAACGGGTTGGTGGTTGCCAGGGATGGGTGGCTGGGAGTGGGGAAATGGGTTAAGGGGGCCAAAAGGTACAAACTTTCAGCTACAAGATGAATAACTTGGAGATGTAATGTACAGCGTGGTGACTATAGTTAACAAAACTGTGTTATATATTTGAAAGTTGCTAAGGCAGTGGATCCTAAAAGTTCTTATCACAAGAAAAAATATAACTCTATGAGATGGTGGATGTTAACTAAAATTATTATGGTAATCATTTTGAGAGATATATATATATCTCAAATCATTGTGTCGTACACCTTAAAGTAATACTTTAAGTAATGCTTGTCTTCTTATTTGTCTTTCCTCAGAGTTTAATGTTAAATGGTAGCTTTCTTAAAGTGTACCTAACTTGAGAAGGTAATTAGTGATGTCAAATAAGTTTCCCTGACTGGTGTCTTCAGATTTCTTCTTTTGTAATAAATTAAACTGTTTCTGCTTGCCACTTTATGTCTAGAATCAGTAAGTTTTTAACCTATCAACTCAGTGATAGCTAAAGCTCCATATAATGAAGTACTCAGCAGCACTAAAACTCTTAAGGCTAATAATTAAGAAGAAAAAATAAAGATGAGACTTATTTTAGTAGTGCATGGCAATGGAATCCATTCTCATAAAGAAGATTTTTCCTTTTGAAAAACGAAGAGGAAAAATAAAATACCAGATGGCATACAGGATCATATGTACTTTTATGGCTATGTGTACGAATGATTTACTATAAAGGGGAAATACAGTGTTAGAGCGAGTATTTGGTGTCTTGTCCTTTTGTTAAACAGTAGGTAGGCTAAGCTCAATCTGTGAATCACAGTGCTGATAAATCTGAACTTAGCTTCGGTTTTGAGAGACCTAGCTGCGTGGAAGCAGAGTTGAAAATAATTTTAGAAGAATACGTGACTTGGGATAGCCTATCTAGAAAGAGGAATGTGAACAGATCTACCATCTCCATTTGTCAAAATGTGCCAGAAACCTTGCAGCCAAACTCTGTAAATCTGTCATTCTGCCTAGAGGAAATTGTGTTATATAACTTCCCATCGGCTGTGGATCATCCAAAAAAAAAATCTTTCCTTTTTCTCCTTCAGCATTCAATTTGGTGTTTTGGCAAGATTAGGTACTCAGAGTCTTTTAGCCAGAGAATTAAATCTTTTGCTACTTGTAAATAAAGTAATGATTTAGTAGTCCACACACTTTAAGAATCTTCAGGACAGGGAGGTAACAATGAAACTGAAATCAAGGGCAGCAGCCACCTTTATTAATTACTGGAAAATCTGGCTTAGAAGAATAGCCACACGGTCATTAAAGATGCCACCTTGATGACCAGTTGGTGGAAGACCCACTGATGTGAATAAGAAACAACGGCCTTCAGCTTTTGGGAAAGTCAGTATCTATTGTGCTATGGATTTCTAAGAGCAGGAAATAATGTTTGTAACCTTGTTTTCAGAAAAATGATGTAGCAGTGTGGTGTTATTATTTAATAGCTCTGAGCTGGGTAGTCCTACACTTCTCACCTCTTCCTCCTTTTAGCTCTAAGTGCTGGTCAGACTGGGTACCGGAGCTGTGTTAAGCCATATTCTTGTCTCCATAGCTCTCTCTGACAAGAATCAATCTTCAGAATATAAAAGACAGGATATTCTTATTATTAAAGAATTTTTCATTTCTTAGTCATGATCTGGGCAGAAACTTTTTTGGAAGTACACTTTAAGAATGACCTCAAAGTTAAAAAAAAAAAAACGGTAAAATTAATGACCATTTATTTAAATACGTGAATTGTCTTAAAATAACAATATCTATTATCTATCTGTCTATCTTGGGCCACATCTAAATTTCTAAAATAAGTATCTAAAGAGAAGACAAGGCACAATCTAGTCTCTTTTAATAGCCTTTAATGCATCCTGCGGACTAGAAATTTAAAATGCCCATTGGTTTATTTCTATGAAAAGAAAGCGCTGATGGGATGATGTACACAGAAGCACAATCAGCCTACACAGCAGAGCCTTCTTCCAGAGCTGGCTGTCAAGGACAAGGGTACGACCAAGTAACAGTTTTAAAATGGGATTTTGAAGGAACCTTATCTATCAATGCTGAGTCTAAGGATGGGAAAGGTTTCCAAAATTCCTATTGTTTGACCCAAATGAGAGTCAAATACACAGTGCATAAAAATATTTTGTACTTAGATGAATTCAATCATTAGCTAATTGATTAAATTCTTTCTATCTGTTGGACATGTGTTATTGCCATTTTACCCAGAAGTGACAGACAGATCAAACCTGATCTGCACATGTATTGTTTTGGATCACCCTCAGTGTTTTACAATTTTTTAAAAAATTACTTGCCACACATTTTATGTCTTAATGTCACACAAATGAATCTGGAAATTCTTTGGAAAAATCAGAGAATGTGGCCCCACTGGGACTGCACGTCTGTACAGGACAGCCTTGCGTGGCCACAACCATCTGTGGCTGATGCTGCCTGCCCTCTCCTGGGGAGAGGGAAATGCCCCCTTCTAATTCTCCAGAGAGTCTCCATCTTCCCTTATTTTCTTTACCTTCATACCTTCCACAGGCATTTGAGATTGTATTCCTATTTTGGGTCATTTCTAAAATATGTCCTTAAGTATGGGAAACATACTCATTTACATGTGCCCTTAGAGTGAGAATAACTTAACATCCACTAAAGTATAATAATCTTCATGGCTCCCTCTTTTCAGATACTTCTCTTCATTGCAAGGAAAACATTCTTGTACCTGCCTTCCCTCCATCAACAAAATGTAGATAGTATTCATAATTATAGATATGCTTAATATTTATTGAATGCTTACTCTGTTCCAGATACTGTCCTAACCTTTTTGCATGAATCATTCACTCATTTAAAGTCTATGTCAATTCCTATTCGATATTGTAATCTCCCTTTTATAGATGAGACAATTAAAGGACTATACATGCAGTGGTAGGAGATCTATACATGGTCAGTGTGGTTCCCAGACCCTACGTTCCATTCTGCTGTGGTGCACACACAAAGTTATACTACATTAAAATCATTGGAACAGGGTTCCCGCCACTCAGGGAACGAGCAGCTCTGGCCTCTTTAGAAAGAAAGCACTAACGCAGAACACTTATTTATGGGGAAAATCAAAACTGTGAAGTGCCGGGGCATCAATATTCCAAACTAACACACTTCTTTAGGCAAATGCCTATACTCTTTTTTTTCTTCTTGGAAGTGCCAATGTAAATTGGAATTCCATATGCAAATATGTGTTACATAAGGACATCCCTTGGGCATCCAAGTGCAATAACTATGGGTAAATTATCATAAAAAAGACCCAAGTAACAGTCCCTTCTCAGCTCATATACCAGTCACAGACAAACAAGTTCTGCCTTTCTGGGCTAAATTTCCCCACAGATTCCCACCGATTCTGTGACTTACAAAAGCATTTCAAAAGACAATACATTTCAAGAGAATCAACCTCAGTACACTCACAAAATAAAGAAAAATATAGTACAAATGGTATACCTAACAGCACTGGTACCTATGTTAATTTGGGAACTGTGCTTCTTTTGGGGCTCACACTCAATGAGAACATCATTTAAAAAATGTACCTTTCACCCATTGTTCCACTGCTGGAACACATTTTAACAGCCATTGTGTACTAAATTTTTCTACTTTCATAATGTGGCATCTCTCTCTTTCTCTTTCCCTCTCTCTATCTCTCCCTCCAATAGATCACCTTTGAAATTGAATCCTAATGTGTCAAAAGTTTCATAACTGTCCTGGGCAAAGAAGTTACGATACTTGAGTGTTGTGACTCTCATTCATTCTCATCTTTAGCCTCCACGCTTGCCAGAGCTTTGCTTCCTCAAGCTACATTTATTTTACAGCTTCTCTTCCAGATCCATCTCTTTACTAAGCAGTTTGCCAATTTTTCAGATCACAAGTCCTTCATTCTCTGAACACCCATGGTACTTCAAGTCTGTGCCACTCGCTTGAGTGTTTTATTCTATCTCTTTTTTTTATGTTGCCATCTCTAGCTCATTCTTCCCTCTGAGCCAAATGCCTTCTTGACATTTCATCCAGACTTGAATGTATAGAGGTATCTCAAATTTAACATCTTCAAAACAGAAATCTTGATTTCTACAACAAACCTGTTCCTCACAAATCTCCATCTCAGTAAATGAAACCTGATTCTTCTAATTGCTAAGTCATCCTTGACTTCTTCTCTCTCTGAACAGCCGTCAGCATACACTACTGGCATTTCCTTCTAAATATATCTAAGATTAATCATTTCTCATAAATTCCGCCCTGTCCAAGCTATCAAATCTCTTCTCTGGGCTATCAGCAAGAAACTTCAAACTGGCTTCCCCAGGGCCTTTGCACCTACTTTACTTTCTTCCTAGGGATAATCTTTCTTCAATATACAAATGGCGCAATCCCTAACTTAATTCAGGTCTTTGCTCAAATCTCACTTTATTGGGATGGCCTTCCATGATCACCATATATAAATTAGTACTTAATAAACAGTGATTCCTCACTTCCCTCGACTTCTCTACCTCACGTCAGGATCTTCATGGCACATACTGCTTCCCGCATTAGATATTTATTGGCTTGTTATATGTATCCTTCAGTAGAATTTAATCTCTGCAAAGGCATGATTGGTTTTTTTTTAACTTCTTAACTTCAGTGCTAAGGTGAGTGCTTAGCACATAGTGAACACTTAAAAGATTTGCTGAATAGATAAATGAATGAATACTCCTGGTAGACAAAATGCCATATTTTATGTCTTACTATCCCTTATGTATCTAGCTCAGTATGAAACACAAAAAGGAGATTTAGAAGCTGATTATTTGCTTCTCACATCCTTCATTATTCAGGAAACTACTTGAATGCGTGAGTTGAACTGGTTCTCAGACACTAGCGTAAATCATAGTCCATAGTCAGTATCCAACAACTACTTATCAAACAAACGACTTCAAAACACCAAGAAGGAAGAGATCAAGTTTAAATCTTTAGGAGAGAGGTTATAAATTGTTGGCGAGGGGACTAAAATTGTAATAAACAAATACTGCTTTAAAAAATATTTTATATAAAAATTAGGTATGTAGTTTCTCTTGAAAAGTCAGAAGATCAGCAATAGTGGCTTGCTGTTCTCTCCTCAAGCCCTCAGCTGGAGTTGAAGTGAGGTGGCAGTGGTTCCTTGCTTTAGAAAGGGCACATGAGATAGCTCCGGCATTGCCTGCTTCACTCCTGGACACTGCCCACCTAACTCCATAGCAATTTGTCTTTGCGATTCTGCCTTTGTGCAGATGACAATCCCTGTGATTCCTTAACTAAAAATGGTTCCTGAAAAAACAATATTATAGCAAGGACAAAAGTGAGGGGTTTTGAATCAAACAGACTTGGCTTCCAATGTTAGCCCCACCATTTCTTGCTGCAGGGTTAGGAAAACTTTTACTTAAATTCTTTAAATCTCAGGTTTCTCATTTGTAAAACAGGAGCAATACAAGGGCATTTTGAAGATTAAATAAGATAATGTCCTTAAATATTCTGGCGTTTAAAAATACTCAATGAGTTAGCAATGATACCAATAATGATTAGAATGATAATTCTGTCTAACCAAAAAAAAAAAAAAATCCTACTATTTTTGGCTTATCAATGGAAAATATAATCAATCATTGTTTAAGGTTCTATCATTAACCATATCATTGGGTATTATAATCTTTTGTGGAAGTTTCTACTTAATACATAGTCAAGATGAAATATCCCCTCAGATAAAAAGATGCATCTTTTTTTTTTTCCCCTCCATCCCATTTATAGGAGTTAGTCATTAGGTGGGCCTACATTTATAATTTTTTTAAAAAATTAATAAATTTAAATATCTAAAGTAATTTATTGGGTATCACAAAGACATATCTTCAAACATCTTCACAGCAGTAATAGAAAATAAAAGTGAGGAGGAAGACTCCTTCAGGTACAAGTGATGAACTCATAGAGCATTTAGTAACCTTAGTTTATGTTAATAACAGACGATGGTGGTGGAGCCAACTTGCCATATATGGAGATAATCGGACTTGAACCAGCCACAGTGTCAAGAGAATTCTAGGATATACATGAATTTAAACTCTGTAAGTACTTGACATGGGTAATAAGGTCCAACATACATAAATGTGGGAAATCAAGTCCGTATGTAAAAAGATGAGAAAGGATGACTCTTTCCTGAGTTGTAAGTTGTTTAGAACCAGAATAAAAGAAGATATTCAAAAAGGTTATCTGGGGGGAGAATTTGCAGAAGTCCTTAAACTTTTGGTCCCATCTGCTGTTTATGTAAGAATACTTACGGTATTGTTAGATTTTATAGGGAATTAACCAATGGGTTAATTAAATATAAATTTATAACTAAATGTAACATATCTGTGGTAAAACATAATACTTATTGCCCTAACATTTGTCAATAAGAAGGATATTATCAATATCTTGAATGTTCTTAAAAATATATATAAACTGCTATATATCCCATTTCTGGCAATGCATTTTACTTGCTGCTATAACCATGGTCAATTTCATTGCAGGTGACAGAGCAAGTGGGTCATGTGATATATGTGAGGGAAAATATTTACTGCACATTTTAAAATGTTTAAAAAGGTAGCCTTATATATAGTAAGGAGAGTTTATGTAATTTGAGAAAATTATAAATGAGGAGGGAGGAAGGAGAAAAAAAACAGATAAAGCAATAAAAAGTAGGGAAAATATTTACTGCACATTTTAAAATGTTTAAAAAGGTAGCCTTATATATATATATATATATATATAAACATTTTAAAATGTTTAAAAAGGTAGCCTTATATATAGTAAGGAGAGTTTATGTAATTTGAGAAAATTATAAATGAGGAGGGAGGAAGGAGAAAAAAAACAGATAAAGCAATAAAAAGTAGGGGTGGAAACTAGGGCAACTACGTCAGGTTGTGCTGTTGCTAGCATTTAAAGCTTTTTCTAAAATAATGGATATTTTATTTGACGATTTCTCTTCCCTATCTAAAATACCTTTTTCCCCCTCATTTTTAGTCATAACTGTCAAGCTTTGACGTTTTGGTAAATAATCTTTAAAATATGTATATAGGCACAGACATCGTTTTTTGAGTTTTGAGTGTCTGAAGGGTCGAGCGTGGGTGTGGGTTGACACACGGAAAAAGACTTGGTAGCCCACCAGCATTATGGAAGACTCCAGCAGAAGAATGGGGCCTCCATATCTCATATCCTTTGTTCTCTAAGGATATTAATCGCGGCGCCTCTTCAGGAATTAGTGATAAGTCTCTGAAGTAAACTTTTCATTTTTACAGAGAATGTTTACTGAGGGAGAAATATAATACGTGATATCCTTACTGAGTGATTAAACCTACGTTACTGAGAAAAATGTATTCTCAGCAATAAATGCAGTTGAAATCCTTCTGACTGACAAGAATTTTTCAATTAGCTACTTGAAGTCTATAAAAAACAAAACTAAACTAAACAAAATGGAGTGTCAATGCTTCCTAAAAAAAAAAAAAAGGAACAATAATTGTTCTGATTGCAAAGGCTACTTTAAGGTAGAAAATAATTTACACAATGTCTCAAGATAAACGTTCAATGTGTTATTAAACAACTAGTTTTAGCTAAGTTATGAGTTGTCTAGGCACCCAACAAGTTCAACACTTATTTTTCTCATAACAGAAAACCCTTATTAAATTTAGAAACCAGTTACTTGGCAGCAGGACTTACTTTCCTATATAAAGATTGGCTACATTTGCAGATCAGCTCACAAAATTTCTTTGAACTCATAACTTGTCTGATTATAGTATTAGACTTAATACTAAGTATTTAACCACCATATATAATGCTATTTAGATAGGAAATCCAGTTAGAATTTCCCTCTTGAGACCATGAACTAGTCTCGTCCCATGGATACAACTAGGTAATATGCACTTTGAAGCAAATAGCCCAGAAACGGACCTAAGGACTGGCCGAGTGGATTGCACAACTAAATGTAGAGAAGAGGCTGTACTGAAATGGGTAGGAGGGGTGAGGACTCTGTGGGAACCTAGACTCCAAAGGTCTGACACTGGAGGGAGGGGCAAGAGGCAGACTAGCACACTGGGGAGCCTGCAAGGGAAAAAAAATCTCCAGGCATTTTGGCCTTAAAAATTGGAGGGGCTGAATTTCATGAGTGCTTATAGATGAGGAGAACCAAGGCAAGAGAAATGTAGCTAAAATTAAATCTCCTTACAATGTGCGGCCCCCTGATAAATACCTTAGACATGCAAGTGTGACATTCCTCAAAGAACTCAGGGCTGCCTTAATGATACGTTTTGCTAGAGACTAAAAGCAACCTTATCTTGACAATAGCCAGACATCCAGGATCCTATAACTCTTCTTTAACATGCAAAAATCTCTTAGAGACTTACATTATCCCTACCTGAACCCCCCTCCCCCCCCAAAAAAAAACTTAAAGTATATAATCAGTCCTTCCTCACAATCACAAATGCAGCTCTTTCTGCCCAGGGATCCTGTCCCAGTGCTATAACAAAAGCACTTTTTTGCAGACATTAAAAAAAGAGAGAGAGAGAGAGAATTTCTCTCTGAGGATTTCAATTTCAATTTTTCTATTCTATTTCTTTGAGATTGAAAACTTTGAAAACTGTGAAACTAAGTATTTAAGAAAACTGGCTTACAAGCTTCATGCCTTTGCGAAATTTATTTAATCTTTTGGAAGCTGTGTTTCCTCATCTGTAAAATGGAGGAATAATCACAGTTAATAAAAGGTTGTTGTGTGTCTTAAGTAAGGTAACACACAGTGAATGTTCAATAACAGTTGTTATTGATAAACATGAAAGTAAAAATATTCAATCTTATACTGAAATATGAACTTCATGAGGGAAGAAGCCATTATTTCTACATTAACCTTAATTTCCTACAATACCTGTAATTAAATATATTCCCAATGAACTGACTCTAGCCCTTAAAACAAGCTAATGGCTAGTGGATTGAGGTCATGTGATATTTTTACAGTTCTGGAGGCAAACACATGTTTTCACCAACTGGTACCATTTCTGGCTTTACGCTAATAGCAATGATGGTACAAGTGGAAAGGCAGTTATGAGAATTTCTGAGACTGAGTAAAAGGAATTTCCCTAAACTAGTCCTATTCTGCTAAAAATAAAACTTGATATAAATTGATTATAATGGCTCTGAAAGGTACAGCCAATAATGATAAAATACCTCAAACTTATAAGTCTCAAAAACATGTAGTGCACTTAAAAAGCACATATTTAAAATTTGAAGCAAAACTGAGAACTATTAAACAGAATCAGCTATAGTTTAATTCAAGCCAGAGTGTCTGATGGAATTTTGCACATAAGATGCAGAGGGGTCCACTGACACAGGTCACAGGAGAACTACCTGAATGGTCTCATTTTGAAGATAAAACAATCTAGAGAAGTGGCTTTCTAAAATCATTCAACTAGACTAGAAATTTAATCTCCTCATTGTCATTACTCATCATTAACCATAATCTCTTACTTTCTGATTTAAACCACATTAGGAACGACATTATCTATCATTTTAAATTAAACATATAATATATATTTTCAGTCTTTCATGAGACATGTACCCGGTCCTCTTTATGTGCTTAACCCTAAGTAGTTGCTGGGCATACAGAGAATGAATAAAACAAAAAGGTGAGGTCTCCAGGAGCCTGTGCTCAGTGAAAGACAGTTATTTAAAACATAAATCCATTACAGTTGTCTAAGTAATATAATAACACATATTGAGTGAAGCTAAACACCCACAAAAACAAAAGCAAAAACAAAATGATGTACAACACAGGTCCTGATACTCCTTTTGGTGCTATGAAACTTATAAGGAGCTTCAAACATATGTCCTTAATGTCCCCAGAATAATACTTCAGGATTTGTGGTGTGTGTGTGTGTGTGTGTGTGTGTTTGGATTTTCTGAGCTTTAAAGATTTTTCCCTTTTACCCCTGAGACATGTGCTTGTATTTGTAAATACTGAAATATTCAAGCCAAAAAGAAAAATACTCATACATCAGTCAAAGAGCAATATACCTACAAGATGATCTCTATTAAAATATTTCAAATAACACATTCTCAAATTTCCTTCCATTCCTATTGCATTGGTTCTCACCTTCCAGGTGCTTAAGTATTTTGGATGATGAGTCCACACTCTCTGACCGTAGAGCATACTTTTATACATTATTTCTAGTACCCATTAAAATAAGACTTCACTGCCCACCACTTCCAATTATCTCCTCTCCCTGACTCACCTCAAACTCTACTATTAGCATTTCACTCCTTTGTTTGAAATGAAACTTAGGGTTTAATATATGTTAAATTGCATATGCTTCTCCTAAGAGGGATAACTCTTGAAAGCATTGTCAGTTGTTTATGCCACAGTGTAAAAGTGCTGAATGCATTCTTTCTAGAGAGCAAATATGAAAAAATACTGAAAGAAGCCTGAAGGAGGAAAGGTACAAGATGCAAACAGGAGGCAAAGGATACAATTAACTACAGTAATAGATAAGAAATACTGAGAACTCAATACCTGCTAATCTATGGAGCTGATCTTATTTAATTACCTTATAAATGGCATTTCTGTCCTTAAATGTTTTGGTTGGGGCTATATGTCTATAGAATCTGAATCTAGAAGTCTATTTTTATTTATTTATTACTGAAGAATAATTGATATGCAACACTGTATTAGTTTCAAGCATACAACATATTCTGCATATTACTCAATGCTCACCAAGATAAGTTATCAGAAGTCCACATTTTAAGCAGACATCCCAAGTCAGTTTGATGCAAGTGTTCTGATAACCACACATTATCAAATATACCCTCTGAAATAGAGTCTATTATTATCGGAATCTGATCTGCCTTATTCTGCAACTCTATAATAAAAAAACAGACATAAAAATAAACAAAACCCCCAAACTTCTTCCCACAAAATAATACCTCTTCAGGAACTTATTTTACCAGTGAGGGTATAAATTATGCCCTGGGCAATGGAAAGCAACTTTATTATTTTATGAAAGGCCAGATCACTTTCACTGTAGCTTATCAAAACTCTGGACTTTAAAGATTCCTTTCTTTCTCTTAATGATATGCTCAAATGTTCTTCAAATTCTATTTAGAACCCAAGTGTACCAGCTTTTTACCAACTGCATTTGCAAATAACAACTTCTGACTTTGGGAGTTAAGAAATGAGCTGCATTGCGACTGTCGGGGGGAATTAGCTTCCTGTGCAAAGTTTCAAGAGCAATGCTGAGTCAGTAACCTTTCTGTTCAGGACATGCAATGCTCTTGTGAAAAAGGATTCTGACTTTTGAAAATTAGAAAACAGAGTGGCTAGACCTGAATTAGATCAAGCTTTAGGGAATGCAGAGACTTTTGACAACAGAATGCTATAAACCTAAGGGGGAACACATAGTTATCGCATGGAACCAGAATGACAGACTATAATGAGGTGGAAACAAAATGACTGTGTATTGATACAACACGATGTGACAAGAGATCAATTGTTTTCATGACTTTACAAGGGGAAAAAGAAATGGGCTTTATTGAGTCTAAGGGTGAGTAAGAGGGGGTCAGAGGGAAGATATAAAAATTCCATGTGTTCTAAAATAAACAGATCTTTACCTGACTTCAAAGGCCCTACCACAAAACTTCAGAACAAGAGAAGATGTTGAAAGACAAGTGTTGGTACCCAAATGGCAGATTTAGGGGACCTTCAACCCTCCCCACAGATATTCTTATTTCCCTTTAAGCTTTTTCAGTAAAAGAAATGTGGGCATTGGAACCAGGCAATGCTGAATTCAAATCCTAGCATTTGCATTTATCAGTTTGAGTGACCTTGGGTGATCACTTAAATTATTAGAGCCTCAGTTTCTACAACTGTAAAGTGGAGATCACATTATCTACTACTGGATCTGCTGTCAATGAATGAGTCAAGCACCAAGTCTAGCTCCTTGGGTATCTGAGATACTCAATAAATGGAAGCCGCTGCCACCAACAGTACTACCACAGTAGCATTATCTTCAGAAAGAATGAGGATGAAGAAAAGGATGTGAAGTGAACTTGTGATCTCCTTTGGACATAAGGCAAGAGAGGTACACAGGGTCTGGGACTAGGGAGGACAGGGAGTCTACAGATGACTTGGATGATCCATTTATTACATGAAGAGATGGCTGACTGGTTGAGGTCTTAGGATGAAGATGAGGCTCATCCCTGTGGGAGAGGATGGGCTTTATTCTGAAGGGGGCGAGCCGTTATTCAGTGTGCTCTTTACAAAAAGAAAACAAAGCAAAACAAAACATGTCCCCTGACACTTGGAGGCAGGTGAGGAAACAGGTTAGGCAATGCCCTCTAGGAGTTTCCAAGCTGAATGTGAAATAAGAAAATATCCTGAAGTGGTTAAGGGCATGAGCTTTGGAGAATCACATTCCGATTCAGGTCCAGTCTGATTTGAATAGCTTTAGCTTTGCAAGTTAGACCAAAAATTACTTCAGTTTTCTTTTCTATTAAATGAGAATAATATCTATTTCATATATCTGGTGTATGGATCAACTAATGTTATAAACAAACAGTACAGTACTGGATATGCAGTATATTTTCAACACACTTTAATCTCTTTAATATTACTAATAAAATATATTACCTGGCTGCCTGTTGGGCTTCTTCATTCCCCTTTTGATATTGCCATGTTATAGAGTGAAGTGCTGCTTAGTCAATCTAATGTAAGCCTTGCTATGCAGATTTTAGAAAGTATTTCTTTTGTCTATTCTTGACCCAAGACATTGAAAAGATGGGACAGAGAAGAAGGAGGGTGAAGAAATTTCCAGTGGCAGATGACAGCAAATGTCAGGGCCACTGGCTCAGTCCCCTGCACCGCCAGAAAGAGCTTTGTCCTCTGTAGCGGGCCTGAAAAAGCTGGATAGTAGGTTCTTAATGGCATAAGGAAGTATTTCATCAGAGACTTCACCCAAATTACTTACTCAGACTGAAGGTGTATAAAATTGAAGGTCCCTATCTCCTAGCACAGCACAAATCCATTTATCTCTATTGTGTCTACTGATCATAGTTTGGACTTTCACAATCCTCTATCTGGGTCATAGTCTTTAGTCTTGTAAGTGACTGATTAGCAATTATACTTCTGCTAATTCTCAGCTGCTCTCTTTCTTTGCTGGGCAAATGGATATTATCCTTCTTCACCTTTCACTCTGGTCTTGCTCCTTCTCAGAGTCATTGTCACATGACTTGTCTCCCAAGGATCTAAATTCTACTCGTTGGTTTAGAATCTTCTGGCTTCTATGACATGCTATGTTTCTGTCTCTTACACATAACAGGCGTGGTAGCCCCATGGCTCAATTCTAAATCACTGGTTCATCTCATCCTACAATCTAGTCGTAAAGGCCTATTCTTCACTTTGACAAACCAAGGCTCCATTTTTCACTCAAGCAGCTCTGTGGATGCCCAGAGCCTTCTAGTCCTGCCATGCATTCCCTTGTGCCAGTCTCTTGGCAACCTCTCCTGAGGAAAGGCTGCCAAGATCCAACAATGAAAACTTCATCCTTCAAAGAAAACTCCGGATGGACAGCAAAAGAATTAGGTTTTAAAGACTTAATTTTTTCTTCTTCCTTTGTCTATTCAAGTGTTGCTTTTTTCCCCTAATTTTTATTTTTTTAATTTTAGAAAATTCATACTATTTTTTATTTCTTTATAGTACTAAGACTGTTTAACATGAGATCTACCCTTCCAAGACATTTTTAAGTAAACCATACAGTACTGTTAATTATAGGCACAGTGTTGCACAGCAGAACTCTAGAGCTTACTCATCTTGCAAAACTGAAAAATTTTACCTGTTGAACATCAACTCCCCATTTTCCCCAATCCATGGCCTCTGGCAACCACCTTTCTACTCTCCACTTATATGACTTCGACTATTTCAGATACGCTGTATAAGTGGAATCATACAGTACTTGTCCTTCTGTAACTGCCTTATTATGGACCATTCCAAATATATAATTAAGAAAATGGTTTAAATAACAGTCATATTCCCATTACTCAACTTTAAGCACCATCACTAGATGTACAGCTATGTTGGTCTCTTCCTGTACTATTCAGTACAATAACACCTGCACTTGTTAATTCATCAAAGTTAAAAACACACAGAAGTTCAGATCCTCATGTACACGAGCCTCATTTCAAGGGATCAACGGCCACATGTGGCAAGTGACTATCATTGCATACTGCAACTCTATAAAATGGGTGAACACTTCCATCTTCATAGAACTTTTTATTGGACAGTGCTAATCTATCCAACCCTGACCACAGAGTATTTTGTAGCAAATACCATGTCATCTAAACATAACATCAATATATTAGCAATATGTTACAATATTATAAATATATATATTGTAATAATACATAACAACAATAACATGCAATAACATCAAATATGGAGTCAGTGCTAAAATTTCAACCTTATAATAAAGTTCCTTAACCTGGGGTATATAGGAGCCTTCAAGGGCTTAGCAAAAGTTCTTAGGTTATAAGCAAATTTTGTTAACGAATATACATGCCTTTTTCTGAGGAGATGATTTATGGTAGTAGTTCTAAAATTCTGATAAGGGTCAGTTTTTCCAAATTCAAGAAACATTGCCTTAGAAAAACATGTGGTCAGCTAGATAATTACAGAGATGAAGTAGTTTAATTGTTAATACAACTGTAAAGCTGACCTTATAAATGTGAGATAAAGAATATATTCTTAGAGACATCTTTATTTTTCTATACATTTCATCATTTTTTAAAAGATTTTATTTATTTATTTGACAGAGACAGCGAGAGAGGGAACACAAGCAAGCAGAGTGTGAGAGGGAGAAGCAGGCTTCCCGCTGAGCAGGGAGCCCAAGGCAGGGCTCAATCCCAGGGCCCCAGGATCATGACCCGAGCCGAAGGCAGATGCTTAACGGCTGAGCCACCCAGGTGCCCCTATGCATTTCATTATTTTTAACTATTAAATATAGATGGGTGTCTGGAGTTTTCATCTGTTATATAGTAATGTATAATTGGGNCTTAGCAAAAGTTCTTAGGTTATAAGCAAATTTTGTTAACGAATATACATGCCTTTTTCTGAGGAGATGATTTATGGTAGTAGTTCTAAAATTCTGATAAGGGTCAGTTTTTCCAAATTCAAGAAACATTGCCTTAGAAAAACATGTGGTCAGCTAGATAATTACAGAGATGAAGTAGTTTAATTGTTAATACAACTGTAAAGCTGACCTTATAAATGTGAGATAAAGAATATATTCTTAGAGACATCTTTATTTTTCTATACATTTCATCATTTTTTAAAAGATTTTATTTATTTATTTGACAGAGACAGCGAGAGAGGGAACACAAGCAAGCAGAGTGTGAGAGGGAGAAGCAGGCTTCCCGCTGAGCAGGGAGCCCAAGGCAGGGCTCAATCCCAGGGCCCCAGGATCATGACCCGAGCCGAAGGCAGATGCTTAACGGCTGAGCCACCCAGGTGCCCCTATGCATTTCATTATTTTTAACTATTAAATATAGATGGGTGTCTGGAGTTTTCATCTGTTATATAGTAATGTATAATTGGGTATGGAGAAGAGGGGAACATGCTTCTCAGTTTGTTTTTTATATAATTAGGTTAAGACTTCTTAGAAAAGTGGAGTTTGCCCTAGGCTTTTCTTGTGGTAACTATAATGCTCACCTTCATTCATTTATCCCCCATCCATCCACTCATTCATCCAATACCTATTTACTAATAGCACCAGCCATGTGCCAGTAATGTAAGTTCATGGTTTATTATGGTTAAGAGATGATCTCAGCTCTAGGGGTGCCTGGGTGGCTCAGTCATTAAGCAGCTGCCTTCAGCTCAAGTCATGATCCTAGGGCTCTGGGACTGAGCCCCACATCAGGCTCCCCGCTCAGTGAGGAGCCTGCTTCTCCCTTTCCGTCTGCCTGCTGCTCCCCCTGTTTGTGCTCGCTCTCTGTCAAATAAACAAACAAATAAAATCTTAAAAATAAAAGGGGGTGGGAGAGAGATGATCAGAGCTCTAAATAAACCCCTAGCTGGAATGCAACTTTGGTTCTTGGGACAGGTAGCGTCATTGAGGATAACTGTGCCAAAGTCCAGGGACAGGTGAAAGAAGAGTTTTCTCAATTCCACTCCAAATATTTATCCAATAATTAATACAAGCCAGGCCTTGTAGTGAGTAAGCCAGACAGATGCAGTCTTTTCCTCACAGAGATTATATTTTCCATTTGCATTCCACCCAACATCCCCATTCTGAGAGTTGGGGAGAGGATTGTCTCTCGATATATACTGTTTGAGGCAGTAAGTAAGAGAAGGTGGGATTATATAATTTCACATTTGCTGTGACTTCCCTTCTTTCATCGTCTAAATTGTGTTTCTGCTTTTGTACTCTCAAAATGGTAGTTAACCTATTGCCCCTTTGCACGATCTTCCTCCAAGGACCACAGTCTAGACACCCATTAAGTTAACCAGAGAATGAGCAACCCCAGCCGCAGCTGGAGTCTTCCCGTTGAGCACCTGTGATCTTTTCCAGAACGTTCCAAGTCTCTGAGTTCCTCCAGTCTTTCTCGAGCTAAGAGTCCCCATCAACAAAGCTCTGATGAATACCCTCTTCCACTCCAGATGCAAACATCTACCAACTGCCTCTGTATCTCTACACACTCCGCACATACTCCCAGCTGGATTCTAGTACATCAATCATTTCTCAAGTCTTCAGTACAAAATCGTTCATGAACACTTCTCCGTAAATACTTTTTCCAGCAAACTACTCTCTCCTTATTTCTTTCTCAGTAGTGATGAAATGAGGTCCTCTCATTTGGAAAATTCTTTATAAAACAAACGGAAACAGTCTTGGTTATTGATGCCTGAAATAGTCATTTCACATTTTCCTTAGTACTTCAAGGTTGTTTCCTTTTTAGGTGGGGAGAAAAAAATTTTTGGTGCCAAAATAGGAGATAGGGAAATTCATGTTAGCTTGTTAGTATCCAGTAGTTTAAGAATCCCTACACTCACAAGATCTGAAAACAAAATTATTTTGTTAAGTCAATAAATATCACCTGATTGTTTGCTCTGTGGCATGCTCTGTGCTAACCGCTAGATATTGAACATTGAGTGACATAAACATGGCCCCTTCGCTAGTGGAGAATAATGGGGAAACAGACACTGAATAAACGAGCACCAGAGTAAATACGTAACTATGTATTGTAGGAAGAACTATGTAGTAGGAAAAAGTATTAGGTACTAAAAGCCTTAATAAATAAGGGGGCTTAGTTGATTCGATTGCTGAGGGAAACCTTCTCCCAAAAAAAGTGGGAAGGAATTAGTCAGGTGAAGCTGAGAGAGTTGGCTATGGAAGTATACCCCAGGAGGAGGGGAAAAAAAAACATTCAAAGAAACAATAAGGAAGAAAGGAGTTAGTCAGTTTGAAGAGCAGCTCAGGGAGAATGGAAGAATATGTGGCAATTAGAGGGGCCTCTATTTTTCAATATGAAGTGTTCTTTCTGTCAAATCTGGGATAAGCTGGAAGCACATTCCGTTTTATGCAGTTTTTTCAAATAAAGTAAGTTTTGACTCTTGTATATATTTAATTCTTCAATATTAGCTTCCAATAAAAGGCAGAGGAATTAGTAAGATAACAGGTGAGTCTAAAGACACTGTAGAAAACCCACTTTAAAATATAAGTCTGGGGGCGCCTGGGTGGCTCAGTCGTTAAGTGTCTGCCTTCTGCTCAGGGCATGATCCTGGTGTTCTGGGATCGAGCCCCACATCAGGCTCCTCCGATGGGAGCCTGCTTCTTCCTCTCCCACTCCCTCTGCTTGTGCTCCCTCTCTCGCTGGCTGTCTCTCTCTGACAAATAAATAAATAAAATCTTTAAAAAAAATGTATAAGTCCATTGTTGCACTGATGCTTCTATTGGTACATTTTAAAAGTCTTGGTATGTTTTAAACATGATATTCCAATGTGCTCTTTGATGTTATCAGGAGGGAGAGTAGAATTATCACCCTCGAAAGATCCAAACCTGTGTGTTTTGCTCTGCGTTTCCTGAGGTCTGGAATTAACGTTTGTATGGCCTTTGACAACTTGTTTAAAAATTCCGTGCCTCAGTTCCCCTGTCTATATAACCAGGATAATAAAGTTAGCCTTGGAGAATTTAGCAGATGGCTGGGATAATTAAATGTGTTAAGAGTGTAAAATTATCTTGCAAGATATGATGTGTTACACAAATGTCCCCTATGTCATTTTTATTTATTTATTTATTTTTTTCTTTTTGGAGTGGAGTTGTGGGGAGGTGCGTGACAGCCTGTGCAGTGGCTGTGCTCTTGGGCTGAAGAATCAAAATGCCAGTGTCCAAACTGCCTCCCTCACTTCTACACTTCTTTTTTTTTTTTTTTTAAGATTTTATTTATTTATTTGACAGAGAGAGAGACAGCCAGCGAGAGAGGGAACACAAGCAGGGGGAGTGGGAGAAGAAGAAGCAGGCTCATAGCAGAGGAGCCTGATGTGGGGCTTNGATGTGGGGCTCGATCCCATAACACTGGGATCACGCCCTGAGCCGAAGGCAGACGCTTAACCGCTGTGCCACCCAGGCGCCCCTCTCACTTCCACACTTCTACCTGCACCAGTTTACATATGTGATTTACTTTGTCTACACCTCCCTTTCCTTACCCAGAAAGCAAGGAAAAGAACAGTCCCTCGTTCATACACTTATTCTCAGGATCAAGGGAGATAATCAAGTGGAACATCTAGAACCGTGCCTGTCACATAATTAACTTTTAATAGCTGTTACCTGGTGTGTGTGTGTGCGTGTGTGTGTGTGTGTGTGTGTGTGTGTGTGTTGGGATGTAATATGCAGAAATACATATCCAGAAGTTGAGTGGATCCCTGGATTTCACTGGATATTTATTTCTTGAACACTCCCAGATCAAACTGTTCTCCCTTCATGTCCAAATTATTCTTCTAAAATAACCACTAGGAAAAAAAAATCTGTGGTTTGATGTTATGGATCTACCCAATCCTTATTTTCACCCATCTGAGGTTTATACTTAACCTAAGTGACCGTCATAGATTTATTTAAACTTGTGATCTCCACTAACATTTTAAATAGCGACATGATTTCCCCCCCAAAATCTCCCGGCCTAAAGGACCTTATTCTGATTTAATGCCAGAGGAAAAACTTTAATAATTTTTAATATTATGTAATCTACAATAAAGACAGTCAAGAAACTAAAATATGAAGTTTGATACCCCAATACAGTATACTTTTGCAAAATTTGGACTGCCAAATCCTTCCATTCCTCTGACTGAGAAAACATAGGCCTATTCTTTTTTTTTTTTTAAGAATTTATTTATTTGAAAGAGAGAGAGACAGAGACAGAGATAGTGACAGAGAGCACAAGTGGGGAGGAGAGGGAGAAGGAGGCTCCCCACTGAGCAGGGAGCCCGACGCAGGGCTCCATCTCAGGACCCTGGGATCATGACCTGAACCGAACTGGACTTAGGTCCAGATGCTTAACGGACTGAGCCACCCAGGTGCCCCTGACCTATTCTTTAAACATCTTAGGAAGCTGACCAGCATTTATAATTCTGCTGAAGAATTTAAGGAGCTCAATTTGTGATGGAGATATAGGGTTATATCAATATATTGAAGGAATATATAAGATTATATAAGAACATGTTTATTATTCTGGGGTAGCAAAATATTATAAGAAGAAAACAACACCCAAGGGAAGAAAACAAAAGACCAGTTGATTAGACCACATAAAAAATTCAACTTCTCTCTGATGAAATTCATCATAAACCAAATGAAAAGACAAATGGTGAACTGAGAGTCTTTATAAATGTGAAACAAAGGGTCACCCTTTCCCAAGTACAAGAATAAAACATTTTGAAAAGAAAAATTAGCATAATATTAGCCAAAAATTGATAGAAGAAATACATCAATGTCTGATAAATATTTAAAGAGATGTACAAATTGACTAGTGGTCACAGAAAAATGCAGGTTAATTAGAGAAAAGTCTTTATCAATCAGACTGCAAAAAAAATGTTAAATATTGATAAAATATACTGTTTGCAATTTATTTATAAATATTTTAAATGGAAATTTCCCTTTCAACCAACACTTCCAGTCCTATTAATCTAGTATCCTATAGAATACAAGAGAACAAAGACAGTGCTTTGCATTGCTTTCATTGTATATCATAGTTGAAAACTCACAGAAGGCCTGAAGTTTCAATAGGGTAAAGATTAAACAATTTATGGCACATATAGGGGCACCTTGGTGGCTCAGTCAGTTAAACATCTGCCTTCAGCTCAGGTCATGATCCCAGGGCCCTGGGATAGAGCCCCCACATCAGGCTCCCTGCTCAGAGTGGAGCCTGCTTCTCTCTCTGCCTGCTGCTCCCCCTGCTTGTGTGCTCTCTCTCTCTTTCTGACAAATAAAAAAATCTAAAAAAAAAGAAAGTGAAAAGACAATCTACAGAAGAGGAGAAAATATAAATCATACACAGAATAACAGTTTAATAACCAGAATATATAAAGAATGCCTATAATTCAACAACAGAAAGACAATCTAATTTAAAAATGGTTAAAGGACTTTATTATTTCTCCAAAGAATATATACATCTCCCTGTCCTTCCCTCTCTCACTACCTCTGTCGCTATCTCTGTCTCTCTCTCTCAAATAGATAAATAAAATCTTAAAAAATAATNCTCCAAAGAATATATACATCTCCCTGTCCTTCCCTCTCTCACTACCTCTGTCGCTATCTCTGTCTCTCTCTCAAATAGATAAATAAAATCTTAAAAAATAAAACAAAAAACAATTTATGGCACATCTATATACTAGGCAAGTGTTGAAAAAAACTCATGATATCTATTAGTATTGACACTGAAGTATACCCATGATGCATACAGTACTGGGGGGAGGGGTTACAAAATAGCATTCATAGAAAAAAGTTCTGGCTACACAAACTACTAACGCTGGTTATCTCTGGAGAGTACAAGGCATGATAAAGAAATTTTATACTTTGTATGTTTATATTTATATATCATAATCAAATTCAAATGTGATATGTGTAATTAAAATAAATGAAATGTCCATTTTCTAATCCTGTGGCATTCACAACCTGAGCCTGCCATGCTCCCCCAGTCCTTAGCTTTGTGAATTACTGACTGCACATAATTGCAGACCAGTACTTCTAGCAGTGTATGTTCATCAAGGTTGAAATTCTTGGTATAACAGCTGCGTTCATCCCAACATGGGGCTCCTGTGTCCTGACAGTCTCTCACCGAAGACAGGTGAAGTACTAATACCACCAAATCTCCTGGAGACCCGAGAGGCTGCACTCACTCAAAGCTTCCCCAGCCTGACGTGTTCTAATCACTCTGTTGAGAATGTATCCTTTGAGGTTATCAGAAGAAACTGGAACTTTCCTAAGATTATGTCAAAATAGTAATTATTTGTCAAACCAGTCCTCTGAGAGATTTCATAGAATCAAAGAACATATATTAAAATCATTTGTACAAATTAGCCGTGTGGAGAATGTAGAGTATCTATACCACAGAGAACCCATATATTACCTAATGTTAATAACTCACATTTTTCTATTTTCATGCTGAAATAGGTAATAAATCCCATGTGATAGATGTGAACAACCTCATCTTTCATGTCAACTATTTCTTTAGGAAGGAACTATATAATTTAAAATACTTAAACCTAAAAAGTGTAAAATCAAATGAAACACTATATAAGAAACTATTAGTTTAAGTAAATATTTAAACTACTAAAGATTTAACACATATAGAGATTTTCAAATGCAATGTTTTTTTTTAAAAATGAACCATACATAATTAAATCTAGGGAGATATTAATACACAAATCCTAACAGCTTTAGGGATTTAAATTCAACTAAATCTCAGAAAATTGGCACAGAAAGCCAATAGCAGGTTTTGAGAAAGACAAAGTTCAAAATGTAGGTTTGTCAGAACACAAACAACTGAACTATGATTTGGGATCACAAACTAAATATATACATCTTTCAATTTAAAGTTGCTCTTATTCCACCAGGAGCAAACATGTTGGCCATAATCCTAAGAATCTGTGAAAGGATTTAGTGGGAAATTCTGTTTCAAAACATATTCCTCTAAAGTGATTTTATGAGGTGTTCAAAGTATCTATAGATGTCACATAGATGAGTTGCCTTCCCTTTGATTCCAACTTGTAAAAAAGCATTTCAGAAAGATCAGTAGAAAAGATTTTCAAGATATCATTCATCAAAGATCTCAATAGAGGAAATCTATAAAAATTAGTCTACTGATATATTTAAAATAACTGTTTAAAAATTCATTATTCCACAAATTTATTATCTATAGTCTATCAGCATTTTTCAAATTGAGAGGTATAATTTGCTTGGGATGCTGGTTTTTTATTATACAAACCACATTTTTATTGGCACATATTTTCTATCAATTTTAACTCTAGAAGATAGATAACATGAGATATATTGGCCATTATGCATTTAATCATTCTTAGGCTAAGCAACATCCTCTATAAAATCAGATAGTGGTTAGATTTTTAAAAATATTTTTTTATTCCTGATTAATGTATCACCAAATCTTTTTAGCCATCCTTAAATTCCAATCTGTCTTCAATGGCAACACATTGATTAATTACTCTAATCAAGAATATATAGTTTTGAATGAATCATCGAACTTTACATCGGAAACCGGGGATGTACCGTATGGTGACTAACATAATATAATAAAAAAATCATTAAAAAAAAGAATATATAGTTTTGCTTTAATTTTGGTAAAAATGGAAATAAAATCACACATAATACCCACAAAGCATACTATAGGTCTTGGACAATTCCTCTCTTATAATCACATGTGCAAAATAAATATAATTAGAAAACTTTATTTTAATCAATCCTTAGGTCAGTTTGTTTTCTCAGAATCACAGAATGTCAAGGAGGAAGAAACTTATAACCTAGACATTCTAGCCATGATTCTGTCATTAGCCAGATTAATGACCTTAAAAAATATTGATTACTTATCTGTAAAATTGAATTATTGAACTAGACAATACGTAACTCTCAATTCAGTGCACTCTGTCATAACAATAGACAATGGGAACAATGCCAGAATATGATGCATCCAAATTAAAACACAAACCATTAATGGTTTTAGTTTAATAGTTTGTAACCATCCAGATCATCCAATTTAGTAGGAGGCAACATGTCAAAATTGTAGATAATTAAACTTCTAAAATATACTCCTAAAATTCCTTATTTCTACTGACTTGTGTTAAAAGTGTGAAAAAAATGGACTTTGACTAATATCATCTTGGCATTGAAGCATAAGAAATTTCACCAATTAATTATATTTGTTTTGAAAGCATGATTTTTCATACATCTCATATTCAGTATTACATTTGCAGACAGATTATAGATAAATGCTTATACACACGCACACATATCTATAATGTGCCTGTGTGTGCATGTATGTGTTATATGTAGAAAGAGAAACAGAGATGGGAGAAACACAGAAACACAGGAAGAGAGACTGAGGAAGACAGGGGATTAAGGAATTGTTTTAGAGTATGTTTTGACCAATATCTACAAAAGGAATAGGTTCATAGAAATTTTCACCAATATAGTATCAAAGCTGTAATAATTCAATTAAAAACCTCTGGAATACACCTTTATTATAAATTTTACATGGGCTTCTCTCAGAGAAGGAGCAACAAATTACAGAAGACCCACATTTTTATTGCTTAATGAATAAGTATGGACTTTGGAATTAGAGAGACATAGGCTTAAGGATGCACTCCAGAGACAGTATGAGTTGTGCTACTGGGAACTTAACTTTTCATGAGCTTACATTTCCTTAACTCCAAGATGATGATGATGATGATGACGAGGATTGTAATAGCAGTAATAATAATACTAACTTAAATCATAGGTTGTTTTGACGGTAAAATTAGGCAATGTATATAAAGCACAATGCCTAGGACATATTATTGGTATTATTTTCTTCTGTGAAATAAATTTCCATACAGTAAACTTTCAACCAATGTTTAAACTAATAGACTATCATTAGTCCAGTTGATCATGTTGGCCTTTACATGGTCAAACATGATCTGGGTAGCCCTGCTCTTTCCTGCTTTCAAGTCAGCTCTGCTGGATTTCACATAGTTTCTTAAGGAAGTAGATTAAATATTTGTGCGGATCAGTTTAATCATGAGAAATATGAGATGAACCCAAGTGGAGGGACATTCTAAAAATATTTGATCAGTTCTCTTCAAAGTGCTGCGACTATGAAACAAAAAGGAAAGCTGGGAAACTCTCACAAGAAGAGACTAACAAGGCATGATGACTAAATACATCTGGATTAGATTCTTGAACAAAAAAAGGTCCTCCATAAAAAAAATGATGAAATCTTATTGAAGACTTGTTTATTCAATAGGATTTTACCAATGTTAATTTCTTAGTTTTGAGAAACGCATCATGGTATGTAAAATGGTAACATTAGGGGAAGCTAGGTAAGAATCCCTGAGGGACTCTCCTTACTATCTTTGCAACTTTTTCTGTGAACCCAAAGTTACTTCAAAAAAATTTAAAAAAACTAAAGTTTGGGTGGAGTCTGAGGACTAATACTTCCCATAAATGATCAGGCTTTCATATTAGTCTGTATTTCCTTTCTCCCAATCCTTTACACCTCAGCTTCCCCCCAAACAGGAGGCTCACAGCACTGCCCCTAACTCACCTATGTTCTTGGATCCACACCAGTGCTCCAAGAAAAATGGTTAATAGTATCTTCTCAGGTTTCAAATAAGCATCAAAAATAGAAAATTTATGGTTCAGGGGCCATCAGTGTTGTTGGACAGAACTCATTCCCACTAAGTTCTAAGAGCACAACATCTTTTTATTACTCTAATAAATTAACCAGCAATGACAGTTTTGTGGCAATTAGGTTATATAAACTTCTTGCCATAAAGGCACATCATTAGTTATATTTTTAAACTTCCATATGTCATCCAAAGTTAGGCAGAAAGAAACATGCAATGCAATCTTTATGACAGATTTTCTTAAATTCACTAGTTTTCCCATTTCTCCTGACATTTTGTTGAAATTTTCATACTCTACACTTCGGCATTTGACAGGTTTGCTTCAACTAAGTTTGTAAAGCAGGAGCATATGTTAAAAATGGCAAACCATGCCCTCTTGTGTGTGTGTGTGTGTGCATGTGTATGAGGGAGAGAGAGAAAGAGAGAGGGAGAGAAACTGGTGGGTCACTTTAACAAGACAGATTTTTAAAAATCTGTGATATCAAAGCAGCATTAGTAGGCTATAATCTGTGCAAAATAACTTTCATTTAGTTTCTTTAATCATTGAGATATTCTCCTGGGGTAGAGTGGTGGGAGTAAGCCGAACATGAAGTAGTTTCACAGGATAGAATAAAACCTCGTTCTATTTAAAATATAAATTTTGAATTCTCATATGGCATAGGAAACGTAACATCATAGCCAACAGAGAATGAATAATATTAGCATTAGGAATCATGCTTAGAGAGAAAACCAGAAATACACATTGAGAAATATCTCTTTGTCTCTCTTTGTGTATGTGAGATCTATGTAAATGTTTCATTATCTCTCCAATTAGAAAGATAACTGATACTGACCCACAGGGCTGCAGATATTAACAAGATGTAATGAAAAATTCTGCTCTTCCAGAATCCAAAAGGCAAGAAACAACAGAGACCATCAAACCAAGAGACTCAGCATTCACCGATGAGTTATTAGTTGTCTCTAAGAAGGGCTGGATCACAGACAATGTTCCCATATTAGGAAGCATCTCCAAAGCTTGACCCCCACGCCAAGTGAACTTCTGCTATCTGAGCAGCAGCTCGAGACTACTGCAGATGGACTGAAAGCAGGACTGGTGACATAATATTGTGGGGTGCAATATTAAAACGAGAAGTCTCTTGCTGACAAATTATCATAAATTTCAGGACTATAGCAGAGAACTACACCAAGCATGAGAACCCTGTAATGATGGGCCCTTGTTTGCATGCCCAGGTTCTTGTGCCCATGAAGCCAACTCTGATGGGTGTTAAACTCTGGATGCAGACAGAGCTGTGCTCAAACTTAAGTTCTGTCATGTACTCAGACAAGAGAATATTCATCTAGGACCTTGATAAAAGGCCCATGTGATAATATTTATGATTATCCTTGCCTCTTCTTTATACGGAAATGATCAGGCATCTAAGTAAATAAGAATAATCATACTATTTTGAACTAAAAGAACACCTAGTGACAATCTGATCTAACTCTTCCACTCTCTGAGAACTTACTTATGTCTGGCACTAGTCCATGGCTCTGACTTGGGTCTTCTGACCCCAAATGCAACGCTCTTTCAATAACACTGTGAGGCAAGAGTGGTTGTTAATGGCTCAGGCTCTGGAACCAAATAGTCTGGACCCAAATTCTGGTTCCACTACTCTGTGAAACCTTGGACAAGTTGCTTAACTTCTCTGTGCCTCAGTTCCCTTATCAGAAAATGGGCATTCTAAGAGTACTTCACAGGATTAAATTCAATGTTTCTTTTTTTTTTTTTAAGATTTTTTTTTAAACTTTATTTATTTATTTATTTATTTTTTTAAAGATTTTATTATTTATTCGACAGAGATAGAGACAGCCAGCGAGAGAGGGAACACAAGCAGGGGGAGTGGGGAGAGGAAGAAGCAGGCTCATAGCAGAGGAGCCTGACGTGGGGCTCGATCCCACAGCCAGGATCACGCCCTGAGCCGAAGGCAGACGCTTAACCGCTGTGCCACCCAGGCGCCCCTTTTTTTTTTAAGATTTTTATTTATTTATTTGAATGAGAGCAAGAGAGAGCAAGTGGCAGGGGGAGGGGTAGAAGGAGAGGGAAGCAGACTCCTGGATGAGCAGGGAGCCGGATGTGGGGCTCAAGCCCAGGACCCTGGGATCATGAACTAAGCTGAAGGCAGATGCTTAACTGACTGAGCCACCCAGGTTCACAAAATTCAGTGTTTCTTATAAGTAATTCAAAACACTGGTT
This sequence comes from Ailuropoda melanoleuca, assembly GCF_002007445.2. Lineage (NCBI taxonomy): Eukaryota > Metazoa > Chordata > Mammalia > Carnivora > Ursidae > Ailuropoda > Ailuropoda melanoleuca. Next base: position 96,527,796 of record NC_048220.1, on the reverse strand, counting down.
ATTGTATAGAGTGTTAAATAAATGTTAGCTATTAATATTTCATGCTTCACCCCTAAAAACACTGTTTTTGAGGCAAGCTGTGGATAACCGTATTGGTTAGTAGGAGAAATGTAAGCTAAATTAGAGAGTGGATCTACGGCCTATTGGGTAACTTTATAAAACAAATTATTAATGAGTTCATATGTATATGGCAGAGCTACTCTTGTATATTATTCAAACTTTTTACTAACGGTTTAGATAAAAATGTATGTGATATGATTTTAAATTTGTTAATGGAACAATTCTGGGAGGGAATTTTTTTTTTTTTTTTAAGTATTAGGATACAGAAATGACTGACAGGAGGAACTGAAGTAAACAAGATGATATTTCACAGGGAGACCTGGATTCATTTTTATGAAAAAAGATATCAAAGATATATGACTTTAAAGTTGACCAGAAGCTCCACATGGAATCACAAGATAATGTGACTTTCCAGAAAGCAAGTATAATTCTAAGCTGTATGGATAGGGTATCCAATGAAGGAAAGGGCAAAAAGAGGTCAGATTTTAATGTCAATCAATAGTGCAACCACAAGTAAGCACCCAGGCCTAAGGTTGCTCAGTGTATTTCTTTTCAGACCTCTTTAAAAATATAAAAAAACATTTTTAGCAATATGCCATACAAAAAAGGACATAGGCTAGATTTGGCCCATGGGTCACAGTTTGCCAAACTGTGGTCTAAACATATTCATCCAATTGAAAAACAGAGATTATCGAAGTGTATAAAAAGACCCTACTATATGAGACCTACAAGAGTCCTACTTTAAATATAAAGGCATAGATACACTGACAATAAATGGATAAAAAAGATTAATCATGCAAAAAGCAAGCATAATAATGCCAGATGGCCCTTTTAATATAAAATAAAATATGCTTTGAATATTACTAGAGATAAAGAATATTACTAGAGATAAAGAATGGCAATTCATAATAATAAAAGGGAAAATTCATCAGGAAGACATAACAACTATCAACATGTATGTCACAAATAATAGTCTTAAGATGCATGAGGCAAATATTACAGAATAAAAGAAAGAAAAATTACACAAATATAGCAGGAATTTTTTTACACCCCCTCCCAGGATTTGATAGGACTAGAAAATAAATTGGTAAGGAACATACAAATAATACTATGAAGCATCTTGATCTAACTGTCATGTATAGAACAATGTATGCATCAGGTACAGAATACCTGTTCTTTTTAAGTGCATACAGCATATTTACCCACGACAGATAGCCCTCCATAAATTTTAAAATGACAGAAACTATAAAGAAGGTATTCCCTGACCACAACAGGATTGAATAGAAATTACTAATAATACTGGTGTGCCTGGGTGACTCAGTTGGTTAAGCATCCGATTTTTTATTTCAGCTCAGGTCATGATCTCAGAGTTATGAGATGGAGCCTTTGTTGGGCTCCACGCTCAGTGGGGAGTCTGCTTGAGATTCTCTCTTTCCCTCTGCCCCTCCCCCCAATTCACCCATTCTCTCTCTCTCTCTCTAAAGTAAATAAATGCACCTAAAAAAAAAAAAAAAGAAATTACTAATAATACTATATCTAGAAAAACTCTAATGGGGAGTAAAACAACACAATTTCAAATAATTCATAAGACAGAGGAAATCACAAGAGAAATTAGAAAATATTTTAAAAAGAATGATCATGAAAATACATTAAAATTTTGGGAAAGCAAATAAATCAGGGCTCAGAGAGAAACTTGCATCTTTAAATCCTCATATTAGAGTAGGTAAAAGATTTTGAATCAGTAGCCCCAGGTTTTATCTAAAAAAAAGTCTAGAGAAAAGAGTAAAGTAAATATAAAAGAAGCAAAAGAAGAAGATAATAAAGAACAGAAATCAATAAAGTACAAAATAGAAACTAGAGAAAACTAGCAGAGCCAATACTTGATTTTTGGAAAATGCTATCAAAATTGACTTACCAAAATTTATTATCACTACAGATGTTATAGGCATTAAAAGAATTATGAGACTACTATGAACAACCTTAGGCCAAAATTCAACATCATAGAAGATACAGAAACATTTATGGAGAAATAGAATTACCAAAAATGACACAAGAAGAAAGAAAATCTGACCAACTCTATATTTATTGAAGACATCACGTTCATCAGACCCCCCCACCGAACAAACAAAAATAAACAAACAAACAAAAAACGTCTAGGCCCAGATAGCTTCACTTGTGATTTCCATCAACATTCAAGAAAGAAAAACAAAAACGCCAAGCTTACATACACTTTCAGAAAATAGAGGAGGCCCACTGTGCTTAGTCATTTTTAAGGCCTCATAACTCTAATGCAAAATCCTAAAAAAGGCACTGCCAAAAATGAAAATTTATAGTTCACTACCTCTCATGATGCAAAAATCCTTAACAAAATCTTAGAATATCATACTCAACACCATGTAACAATGACAATGCACCATGACCCAGTAAGATTTATCCCAGGAATTTAAGATTGGTTTATCCTTCAAAATCCATTAATATAATCCACCAAAGTACCATAATGACAAAGAAAAACCACGTGATCAAACACTGAGGGGCTATTTATTCTCCATTTTTAGTAAGGTTGAGGAGGCAGCTGATAGCTAGATATCCTTTATGTTCTGAGAGTTCGCTTAATGAAAACACAGTAGTCTCATGTTCCCTTCTTGTTATTTTTCTCCCTAATTTGAGGAGGCAGTGATAGTCTGAGTTTGATGGTAAAACTGAAAAGAGCTCCTTAAATATAGCAAATGGTAAACAAAAATGGGTTGGGATGGCTATTCCTTATTCATCCAACCATCCATTCATCTATTTATTATTCAACAAATACTTCTGAATTGTATAATGCTTTGCATTCAGCACTGTGGATGGAATGATGAAAAATAGCCATTGTACTTATCTTGTAGAGTTTACAGTCAAGAAAGAAAGGCAGACATTAATTATACGAGAATAAAACCAACAAATATTAAAATTGTAACAACTGCTATGAAGAAATGGTACAGGTGCTTTGAGAGAGGGAAATTAGGAGAGGCAATGCTACGAAATTAATTCTAGCTTTAGATTTGAAGGATGAGTAGGAGTGAGCTAGGCAAAGAGAGGAAAAAGTATTGTAGGCAAAGAGAACAGCAAGGTAGAAATCCATGAGGCTACTGGAAAAAAATTTTTTTTTCCTGATACAGGTGCAGTGACTTGTTTCTCTGGATTTTAGGTAAAGAATAAGGTTAGGCTGAAGAGCCAAGCCTTTCAGTGATCAAGAGGCAGTTCAACTCAAGGCTATTTATAAGAATATAATAATCCTTAATACATCTTCTTTGGGGAACTTGTGAAAGTCCAGGAAAGAAGCCTCTAATCTCTGATTCTCTCTTTCTGCTTTCCATAGCCAAAACAAAAGAGGAAAATTTACTCTCTTTGTTTGAGTAAAAATTTTAGATAATAGTTTTCTATATGCTATATTGTGCTTCAGAAATTATTCTCATATATTTTTGGTCTTCTTTTTGAGTTATAGATGCACATAATGGTTAACAAAGAAGCTTAAAATGTCAGAAACTAGGTCTTGAAAAGTACGATTTTGGACTAGCCCTATAAGGATGCGGAGGACCACGCTGAGTCTAAGTGTATTCCATCCATTCCTCCAGGTGCCGGAGTGGCATTATGGCCCACTGCGACAGTAAAATGTCAGCGTGATTAGAGGGACTGAGGATTTCTCATGGCTCCAGGAATGTCACTCATCTCCTACTTGGCAATGAAGAATAGGGCAGATTATCTGTTTTCTTCTTTCTGGAAAACCTGATAAAGCATTCTCATTGTCTCAGATTTCCCAGAGGAGAGAGATGGTTAAAATGAGAATCCCAAACCCCTTTGGCTTATATAATACATCCTTCTGTCAGCTCTTGAATGAGTCTTTTTTACATAATTTCTCCCAATTCCTTTGATGGTTTCCTAAACCCAGTAAGGTACCAGTAAGTATGTGTTTAATTGACTATGAGCTACAGTTTCCAGTTCTGTTCTTAAGCCTGTATTGTTTTCATTAACTCAATGAATAAGCATCACCAACATGGTTAAATTATCATTCTGTAATTAGACTTTGGGGATTAAATGAATTCTATTCTCACCACTTCCAAATGTGTGTTTTAAATTACTTAACCCTCATTTTCCCCCTCTGTAAAATAGTGATGACATTGTACTTACCCAAGAGGCTGTTGGTGAAGATTAAATGATTCTCAATGTAAAGGGCTCACCACAAAATTGGCATTCCAAGTGGTAACTATTGTTAGTACTGCATTGAATATACTTCTTCAAATCCTAAAAGGGTCTTTTAATTAAACTTTAAGGACCACTCGGCTAATAATGTATCTTCACAACTAGAAAATTGTAGCCAGTTAGCATGACCTTTATTTACAAAGCTCTAAGAAGAGAAGGTAGAATTGTAACTTTTTTGGGCTTATCAAAGTAATTTATAATACTCTGTCTTCTGCTTATATATTATTTTGATACAATTGTAATCAGAACAGCCACAATTATTGACCTCAAAGCCAGATCATCCTTAATGTATTTTTTCCATGTCTGTCTACCAAGGCCTACTTTGGGCAGTAAATTTGATTAAGTTTAGACTCAAGTAGTACTTTATGTCGGGGGTTAAGTACAAAAATGCTTCAGAATATATAACCATACTAAATATTTATTTCTAAAGGTGATTTAAAAAGGGCCATTTGAAATCAATTAATCTATCAATGAGTGGCTTTCTTTTAGTGAAAAATAAATCTTTAATTTTTTTTTTTCCCCCTGGGGATGTCTGGGTGGCTCCGTGGTTAAGTGTCTGCCTTCAGCTTAGGTCATGATCCCAGGGTCCTGGGATTGAGCCCTGCATCTGCTTCTCCCTCTGCCCCTCCCCCCCATCTGCTTATGTTCTCTCTCTCAAATAAAAATCTTTAAAAAAATATTTGTTTTCTGTTTATCAGAAAGAGAGAAAAAGTGATTGACTAGCAATGGTTTAAGAAATTCTTGACACATTTATGGATATTATGATTACTATGCATATACCAACAGTATAAACACTCCGTTAATTATGGGGACTAAATGGGAGTAGAGCAATTTCCTACCTTAAAATAGCTTAAAAACTTAATGCCTAGTTTCACCATTACTCTTTATTTGACTTCAGCATCATCTTTCCTTGTATACTTTTTTAAAAAAGAAATTAATTAACCAATTTAGAGAAAGAGAGAGTGCACGCACTGAGACTCAGCCCCTTGTGGGGCTTGATCTCATGACCCTGAGATAAGTATCTGAGCTGAAAACAGGAGTCACCCAGGCTCTCCCATTTCCTTGTATACTTTCAAAGTAGGTAGTATACTGACTGAGAACAAGGTCCCTGAGCATGACTGGCTGGGACTGAATCCTGAGTGCGCCTCAGTGTAGGACCTTTATTTAATCTCCTATTCTCATGGGGTTGATAGAATAAAATGAGACAATGAATATAAGGCACTTAGCACTTAGTAAGTGCTCAATAAATTCTATCTAACTACCTAACGTGGCCACAGAAAAATGAACATTAAGTCTCTAGTATTTTCATGCAAATAGCCTGAAATCACTTGCCAGATAGCTTGGGGGCAGGGAGGGTGATAAATCCCAATGGAGGGGCTTACATTTAGGGAACTCCTAATTGTACTATTTTGATTGGGGAAGACCTGGTTCTAGACTGAACTTTGATGAAATCAATTAAATTGTTGAAGAATTTCTTCACTACCTACCTGTCATTTGCCAAGCAATATAGGAGATAAAGGGTAATATAAGACATAACTCTTCCTTCAAGAAACATTGCAATCAGGGTACTTAGCTGCATACAATAGAAAGTGACTTGGGTTAAACTAAATAGAACAGGCATTTATTAAATTGATATTGAACAGCTTACAATAGGGCAGAGATCCAGATGTGGAAGCTATGAAGTCAGGAACAATGCCTACAATCATAGAGCAGAACTGTTGTGGTGAAGTTATCAAGGCACCTCCATTGGGTAGAGGTACTGCAGTTCTCTTTGCAGTTCTTACAGCGACTTGTGCCCCTGAACATTTCCACTGATCCACTGCTGTGGCTCCTACCTTTCTTAGGCTGGGTTTTCCCACAGTCGCTGGTTCTCACAGCACAGATTTCCAATTCAAAGTTACAGGATTGGTAGTGCCTTGGTCTTGCACGCACCTCCTAGTTGCATGTAAGGCTGAGAGAATGAGTGTGAGGCTTTTTCAGCTTCTGTTATGGGAGGTTGGCTCTGTTTCCTAAAGTAGGGGATTCTTCAAATCTAGTGTTCAGATATGGGCAGGCAAAAAAAATAACAAAGTCCCCTGAAAGCATACAATTCAGCAGGTAGAATTTAACAAATACAGAATGCTTAGAAATAAACTATTTATAATACTAACAGGAATATATTAATTTTATGTTCGGGATATAAACAAAGAAACAATATGTATACCAGTTAGACATGGGCTCTAAAATCAGACTGATCTGAGTTCACATCTCAGCTTGGCCACTCTACTCAATGATGAAACTGACTACATTCCTCACTTTTGCTTATAATTCTAAATGTGATCCAGGCTCTGACAATCAGATACACTTGTTGGAACCCTGAATTCAGAACTTGGGAGACGGGTACAGTACAAAACACCTCTTTTATTAGTACAGACTACCTGAAAAGCAGTGTGGTTTTGGTCTAGCAACTAGAACAGTGACCCTTTTTTTCAGCAGGCAGTCATAATACTCTGGCAGGAACAATGACTGCCTTGCCAATACAGGCCTCAGCTGTGATTGTAGGAATTATATATAAAAGCTCAGCCTAGAGTCTGTTTCTTCAGTCTTCCCTAGAATTCAGTAAGCCAAAAAAGTCTCTTCCTTTTTAAACTAGCTACACTGGATTCTCCTTTCTTCAACTAGACATTCACCTGCTAACCTGTGTGTTCTTTTGTAAGTTACACAACCCCTCTAAGGCACCACATCCTCATTTGTAAAGAAGAAATAATATTAGTAGCTGCCATACAAGGTATTTAGATGAGATTATGTGCATATATACATAGCACCATGTCTCATACAAAGTAAACATTTAATAAATGGCAGTTAATATTATTGATGCTGTTGATCATGATCACAATAAATGTAATAATCATGGTACTGGCTACAGCGGAGGTGGGAGCAGGGACAGAAGGTAGACTTTGGAAGCTATCATGAAGAAAAAGATATTAGATTTGCAAAAACAAATCAACATTATTGAAAACCTACTGAAAGGAAAATATCTTCAAGTGGTAACACAGGAAACTAGATTTAGGATCTGAAAAAAGTCAGAGTTATAATTCATTGGGCTGCAACTATCTCACAAAACATGAGTCTTCTGGAAATGCTTCAGGGAAGGTCTGTGGGTGTATTTATGCCTCTGGCTTATGATGCTCACATCAGGTTTCATGAAGTGCTCTCCAGCTTTCACTAAAAATGCTAAGAAAGCCACAAATATGGCATTTTCACTTAATTAGGATCAAGTATAAAATGAAACCAGCCAAAAAGAGACAATTTTTGCTGACAGCACTGTTGGCACCTTTCCTGAGCCTAAAGGAGAACCAAGTAAACAAGTTAGTAACCTACCACACTTCCCCCATGAGATCTGCCATAGAAAAATTTATAATATACAAAACAATGAGCACCTAAACTACATTTTTAGTTTTAATGAGAAGTTTCAAAGTAAGAAGAAAAAAAGAAGAGTGTCAGAAACACAAAAGAACGTAGCCATCACTTTCAGAAAGGTAAATACTCGGGTGGCAGGATTTTGAGCTGAGCCCCATCCAACACTCTGTCCTGAGAGACTTAGGAATTCATTTAGCCTTTAAGAAAACACTCCACCTTTAAGAACCCATAATGGGAATCAGTTTCCTTGTAATTGCTCCTTGCTGTTCTTTGAGTTGCAAGCTGAGCCTTGAGTTGCAAGCTGATGTTGCCTGTTCTTTGAGTTGCAAGCTGATGCCAACACATCCTAAACTTTACACCTGTGCTTACCACATGGTCAGATGGGTGAGCAGCTCTTAAGCTCTGGACTCATTGAGTTACCAAGTCAGTTTAATACAGGTGAGGGGTGGAAGCCTTTGTGTTTAATTTACCTGGGTTTAGCATAGTATTTATATTGATGTACACAAGGCAAAAATTTGATAAGGGACTGAGTCTACTGCTAAAAAATGTCTCCCCAAATTCTCTGTATCTAAAACTCTAGATTCCAAAGTTACCTGTCAATTCATGTGGAAATCCTGATCACTGCCAGGATAATATGGTCTATCCACACTGTACCTTTCAGGCTAGCATTTACGAAGGTATACATACACACTTCATAAACGGCTTCACTTCGCACACCGTGTCAGGGACAGCCTAATGGTGCCTTAAGGGGAATGAACAAAACAGGCAGATTTTCACCTGTGAGATTGGGAGATGCTAATTTGATAACACCGTGAATTGTGCTTCCTTTCGGTTTGCCCACTTAGGAACGTAAAATAATGGTTTCCTTTTCAATTAAGAAAATAAACTTCACTTCTAATGCCTTTTGGCTTCCTTTTACATCAAGTGTTTTTGAAATCAGGATATATGTAAAACCATATCAAAAGACTTTAAATTTCATATTTTCTATAATATAGTTATTCAACTATGAATTTGCCTTTTAAATTATTGTTACTCAGACTTTTTGAAATAATGAAAATGTTCTATATACTTGCACTGTCCAATATGGCAGGAACTAGTCACCCGTGGCTATGGAGCACATGAAATATGCCTAGTGAGACTGAGGAACTGAATTTTTAGTCTTTTTTAAATTTTAATTAATTTAAATTTAACATTACATATTACACTGTACAGAAGAGCCATATATATAGATACATATATAAAATCATGATTGTATTTAATGATAAATAGTTTCAATCAAAAACAAATTAAAACATTATTAAAAATAGCAACACAGTAGAATTATTTTGTGTTCTACAATTGGGAACTGGTTAAATAAATTATGATTCTTCCATGTGTGGAACACTAGACAGATGAGAAATTATGAAAGGATTTCAGAAAATAAGATACTTGTGATATACTATTACATTTTTAAAATGAGGTTGAAAATTGTATATATAGTTAAAAATTGAATATGTGTATGAAAAAGGAGAATTCCAGTTTAAGATGACGTATTTACCTTTCCAGCCTTATTTGAATCTCATAGAAATAACTGTAAGAAGAAGAAACGGTAAAAAGCCATAATAGCACTATAAATTACAGAAAGGTATTACATCAATGGGCTAGTAATTTTGAAAACTGTACAAGTTAGAATGTAGCTGAGGTTATGCAGACAGAGAAAACCAAAGGAACAAGTTTTCCATGACAAGTGCAAAGGAGAGGGCCAATCTTTCCACTAACTTCTGAGACTAATGTTGTCTTTATTCCTGCAGCATTAGCATCACCAGCAAATGCGAAAAATGCAGTCTTGGGCCTCCCTTCAGACCCACTTTAGTTAGAAACCTCAGGGATGGGACCCAGCAATCTGGTTTAGCAAGGTCTCCAGGACATTCTCAGGCTCACTCAAGTGTGAGAACCATGCCCTGGAGGACTATCTTCCAACTTTGTTCATTGTCATCACCTGCAGAGCTTTTAGAATGACTGATTCAATAGGTCCATGGTGTGGCCTGTTCATTTGGATTTTTAAAAACTCCCCAGGGGATCTGATGTGCAGCAACGTTGAGAACCTATGCCTTAGAGAATTTGCAGACTCAGGAAGTTCACAGGTAGGAGCCACCATGCCATCACCAGACCAGTCCCCTTGCTTCTCTTCCATCTGGCTGTGGCGACTGTCCCTGAGATAATGCTGCAAAAAGGCTCCTTAAACAAAGTGGGGGCTGCCTGAGTTCCTAGTTTAGATATTGGGCTGAAGAGAGATTCAGTACAGAGTCCCCGATAGCACTGGGTACTGCTACACATGGAGGGGGAAAAAAAAAAAGATAAGTTGTTGTTCCATCAGATCCTTCTAGGAATGAAAGGTGCTTAAGCCTCAGATGAGCCTTGGTTCTCTGTGAAAAATCTTAGCCCACTCTCCTAAAGGGGGAGGCTGCCTGCTCAGCATGCACTGTTCTCCTCTTGCCTCCATTCTCCTTATTTAGGGAAAAGGCTGACTGTGAAAACAGCCATGTAAAAGTGCTAAGGAAACCCACATCAGTTCAGAAAACCTCTATCAGTACCTTGTTGGTCAAACTAGCCCTTTACTTACAAATATGAATGGACTACCAAGATTGGACTTACAAGGAAAACCATCAGCATAAAAAAGAAAGACTGCAATAAAAGAACATACATCATCACAAAAGGAAATGGAAAGATGAAGAGAGAAGAAAACTTGTAAAATAATTTAAAATGATATCCTTAAAATAAAAAGGACATTCCATAACAAAACAAGCAACTATGGAAAATGAGTAATCAAAGAATAAGAAAGAATTCTTAGAAATTGAAAACAGGATGGCCAAAATAGCATACTTACTAGAAATAATTTCTTTAGAATAAAATTAATATTATTAATCTGAAAGATAAAAATCTACGAATTATATTTCAGAGCCATGGCAGATAAATGTGAGAGCCTAGGTCTATCTATGGGAATTCCAGAAGGAGAAAATAGAGACTACAGAAAGAGAAAATTAAAGATGTGAATAAAAAAATAAGATTTCTCTTTGGGGGAAACAAAAAGCTTTATTTAGATGGAAAGAGTTCAATATTCTCATTTTTCATACTCAATATTAGAGTGTACCCTTTATATCTAAGTCACTGCTTCACTTTCTTATAATGGCAGAATTGAAAGAACAGAATTCCTAAAGTCCAGATACACAAGATCACAAATATCATCTTCACAAGGTGCCAGAGTTTCTAAATACACATCCTGGCACTTGTTTACTGTGACAAAGGAATTATAATGGTTAAGCAGTGATCATATTCCAACCAAGTATCACACAGCAAGGAGGGGAAGACAAATCCTCCACTTCCACACTGCTAGATACAATTCAATAAAATACCAAAATGGGACAGTGATGCAAACTAAATTTGTATGCAGTAACACCACAGAGCATTTGCAATGCCCTTTGATTTTCTCTAGATAAATAATTATGACTAAGTCGCACTGGAATGTCACAGGAATATTTTTCTAACTTGAATAATTCTAGGATCACCTAAAATACTTGGTAGCTTCATGATTTAACATTACCACCCCCCCCACACACACACAGACACATGCCCACATACATTCTCTTCTGCCGTGATGATTCTTAAAGCCTTAATGAGATCAAAACCCTTAAGGAGGTTCTAATTTTTTTAGAAAGGCAGGAAAATGTGGGGTCTTAGTCTTAATCCTCACACACTCAATGGTAAGAGGTATTCCTGTGAGGAAATCTGAGAAAACAAAGATTACTAGCTAAATAACAGACCATCAGCAAAACACACATAGCATCCACTTAAAATCTTAGCCAGCATGCGATTTCCACCTTTTCCTAAATAGCACTGCTCCCAGATGTATATGCATATGGGATCTCTACCTTCACAGAAACCAATGTTTGCCTAATTGTCCTTTAACTAAAGTCCTACATATTTTTGCTGGTGCCAAATAAGCATCAACCCAGAGCTCCTTAGAAATCATATAATCCCATCGCTTATCCAATGCAAGAATTCCCTTTTTCCCAGAAAATGGTCTTACAGCATTCAACAACCTGCTGGATTTTCACCAGCTATAACTGCTATGAGGTTTTCTCTTTTTTTAAATATTTTAGTCCAAAATTGGCTTTGGCATCTTTTGTCATTAGCCTAGTTTTGCCCTTAGAGCAGACACAGTCGGTTTCTTAATAGGAAATGCTGTAGTTTTTTGAAAACAGCTATCCCATTCAAATACTGCCACTATCCCTGGGTTTCTGTTCCTCAAGGTAAATGTACCTGTAAATTTCTTCTACTGGTTCATCATGCTCCACGGTTTACCTATCATTCATATTTTGTTTGTTCTGACTGTTAAATATCCCTCTTAAAATGTTGTGACTCTAGTTGAGCACAATATTCCAGGTGAAATTGATAATGGTAACAATAATGGTATAAAGATAACAGCTGCTACCTACGGAAATATCAGTACCAAGCACAGCACAAAGATCTCTGTCCTGATTATCTCGTTATTTTTACAGTATTGCAATATTGTAGAGATGAGAAACCATCGCTTGAAGAAGGTAAGTGACCTGTCTAGTTAGCTTGAGAAATCAATACCAGAAAGCTACCTGTATTCAATAAATGTCCTCTCATCCACTATATGCATTAACTCAGAAACCTATCCAATCACTACTTCCTCTGTGATGGATATTTTAAATCTAACAACATACTCTAAGGTGAGATCAGTTTTCACTTTAGGAGTGGTAGAATACTTCTCCTCTCCTCTAACTTCTTAAAAATCCTATACGTATATTTACTAAAATATTGACCAGGACATAGCATAAACTATATCCAAAATATATTAACCTATGCTATAGAAAATATGGATTCAATACCTTAATCTGTTTAAATGTATCAATCTACATTGACCTCTTTAATAAGGATTATTTTAAATAAAGTTGTTGAAAGAAAACAGAGCCTTTATCCCATCAATAACCTAACAGCAAGTTGTTTTATATAATATCCAAATTGGAAATCAGTAAGACAACAAGAGGCACATTTCTATTCCCTCCTTTCCTAAAGCATGGTGAATATCTCTAGGAAGAAGAAAGACCTGTGCCAACCCACACACACACAGGCACATTTGCTACATTGATTGCAGAGACTTTAAATGGTCAGCAGGCGATGACTTTCTTCTCTGGTCAGTTTAAAATATTAGCAAAATCACAAATGAATTATATTTCTAAATGGACTGCACTTTCATTTCATCTAAGTACAGACGTCAAAGAGTTTTTAAATCTCCCTCTCTGGATTTCAAAACTAGCTATTAATTCTTTTCCCTGTGACAGAAGTAGAAGAAATTAATTTGCATTTTATACTGTAGGCACAGCTGGCTGAGACATTCTATGAGTAAGTAGGCAGCCCTACAGAGAATGAGACTTACTCAGAATGTAAAAGCAAGAGCCGAAATAAGATCTGCAAAAGTTGAGAAGGGCAATGTTTTGAGTCACTCTTTGGCTGGATTTTCTAGATCTCATAATTAGGTCAAATCTGTGGTAGTATGGAAATCTTTAAATATAATCAGTGCTATAATAATAATAATTAATTACCAAAGTTACCACTCATTAGATGTCTACCATGTACCAAGCAAAGTGCTATATTCTTTATCTTCATTAGATCATTTAATCCTCAAACAACCTGACGTGGTAGATGTTATTATTCCCATACTATCTATGAGGAAACGAGACTCAGATAAATTGGGTGACTTCCCTGATATAACGTAGGAAATCAGTGACTGTGAGAAGCTAGCAACAACTGGTTTCTGATGCTGCCTCAAGGGCACTGTTTGGGTTTTTTTTTTTTTTTTTTTTTTTTTTTTTTGAGATCCTAAAAGACAATGCCTGACTGGCTATCCCAGTGAACACTTAGCATAACCCTGTGAAATTGTCTATGAAAGAGCTGCTGGGAAAGTTCTACACTCTCTAATTTACTGCTGATTGCACCAAGGCTGAGACTGATGGAAAAACCAACAATATTGAAAATAAGAGGATTAACCTTGCTCTCTGAGACACTGAGCCTGTCCAGTTCAAGTCACCCAGAGATGGGCTCAGATAAAAGCACACAAACAAATGAGGAAAAAAAGAGAAACTTTAGGGTTTTTAGTAATTTGTGCAGCCTGTCAATGGATCTAGTTCAGAGAATTCAACACTCCCTTTCACGTGAGTGGTTCACGTGCCCCAAGTGGGAAACCTAGAAATGGGGTTTAAGAGTGTATATGGCAATCTTACCCTTCTAAGGAGGGGAGAGAGGTCATGTAGCTGATATTGATATGGGCAGCTAATCTGGCTCAGAATATAAGGGATTAGCCTTCTAACAACTCCCATTTCAAAGATCTATAGTACTCCCCTTGCCCCCTATGCCCTATTTTTCATTTCTGGATGGAACATATTAAATACCCTTGCTATAAGTTCAATCTTAACATTCCCCCACTCAGAATCAAGTTATATTATTTTCTCTGAAATTAAATACTAATTGCTGACATAGAGAAAAGGTAATAATGACTTAGTAATGCCACTACTAAGGCCATTTGCATTTGAGAAAGGTAGGGGGGAAGGGCAGTTAGAAGGGGAAAGAGAGAGAGAAGAAAAGTAAGGAGAAAGAAGTCAGAGGCAAAGAGGGAGGGGAAAAGGTGAGGGAGAGGGAGAAGGAAAATAAATGAATGTCTAAAGTTTGCTTAACAGAAAGAAATAGTTAAATAAGGTCATATGTTAGACATCAACTTCAGAGCTACTTGCTTAAAGAATAGGATCTTAAATTCATTTTAATAGGTTTAGTTAGTTAGCTACCTACTTATAACAGCAAGATCATATCATATATATTATTAATATAATACCATATTTCATGACCATTCATATTCATTCATATAGCAATGATTTGCTGTCTGGCTAAATATGAATAAGTTCCAATTTTTTGTAAGTAAGGATATTTTCTTGATTTCTGCAATAGGGATATTCCTATTAATCTGGTCCCTACAAAATCAGTGACTTTAAAAGTTAAGCCAGCTATCAATTACCACATCAGCACAGAGCCATTATTCCACTCTGGCTGCATGATCTTGGGCAAATCACTTTATCTCTTTGAGTCTGTTTCTTTTAGATGTAAAGACAGGAATATTAATATCTACCTATAAACTTTTAGCTAAAAGTGTTCACAAAAGACAAAGAAGGTCATTACATAATGATAAAGGGGTAAATTCATCAAAAAGATATAAAAAACATAAACATTTATGCAACATTGGAGCACCTTAATATATAAAGAAACTACTAATGGAACTAAAGGAAAAGATAAACAGGAATACAATAAGAGTTGGGGACTTTAATAACCCACTCTCAACAATGGCTAGATCATCCAGACAGACAATCAATAAGGAAACAGCATATTTGAACAACACTACAGACCAAGCGGATCAAACAGACATGCAGAACATTCTATCCAACAGCAACAGGAAAAATATTCTCCTCAAGCATGCACAGAACATTTTCTAGGATAGATCATACGTTAGACCACAAAATAAGTCTCAAAAATTCAAAAAGACAGAAATTATATCAAGGGTCTTTTCTGACCACAAAGGTATGAAACTAAAAATCGATAACAGTAAGAAAGCTGGAAAATGCACAAATACATGGAAATAAAACAATCCTGAACCACCAATGATTAAAAAAAGAAATAAAAGGGAAATAAGACAAATGAAATAGAAACAATATCAAAACTCATGGGATGCAGAAAAAGCAGTTCTGAGAGGAAAGTTTATAGTTACAAACACATGTATCAAGATAAAAGAAAGATCTCAGATAAACAACCTAACATATCTCAAGGAAATAAGAAAAGAACAAACTAAGCCCAAAGTTAGCAGAAAGAATGAAACAATAAATATTAGAGCAGCAGAAATAAATGAAATAGAAACAAAAGCAATGAAAAGAAAAAAGTATAAAAGAAAAAAACTGAAGTTCAGAGTTCATTCTCTAAAAAGATAAACAAGATTGATGAATCTTTAGGTAGACTAACCAAGAAAAAAAAGTGAACTCAAATAAATAAAATTATAAACAAAAGAGGAGACATTACAACTGATACCACGGAAATACAAAGGAACAAAGTGACTACCATGAAGAATCATATGCCAATAAATTCAACAACCTAGAAGAAATTAGTAAATTCCTAGGAGCATACAATCTATGAAGACTGATTCATGAAGAACTAGAAAATATGAACAGACCAATAACAAGTAAGGAGATTGAATCAGTTCTCAAAAACTTCCCAACAAAGAAAAGCCCAGAACCAGGTGTTTTCACTGATGAATTTTACCAAACATTTATTTATTTCCAAACATTTAAATAAAAATTAACATCAATCCTTCTCAAACTCGTTTAAAAAGTTTAAGAGAAAGGAATGTTCTCAAACTCACTTTACAAGGTCAGTATTACCCGGACACCAAAGTCAGATAAGAATACTGCAAGAAAATTACAGGCTAATATCCCTGATACATATAGATACAAACAGTCTCAACAAACTACTAGCAAAACAAATTCAACAGCACATTTAAAAAAATCATATACCATGAGGAAGTGGGATTTGTCCCTGGGATGTAGGAATGGTTCACTATATGCAGATCAAGAAATGTGATACATTAAATTAATAAAACGAAAGATAAAAATCATCTCAATAGATGTAGAAAAAGCATTTGACAAAATCTAACATCCTTTCATGATAGAAACTCGACAAATTTGGTATAGAAGGACTGTACCTCAACGTAATCCATAGCTAACATCATACTCAATGGGGAATGACTGAAAGGGTTTCCCCTAAGATCAGAAACAAGATAAGGGTACCCACTCTCAGCACTCCTGTTCAGCACAGTACTGAAAATCCTACCCAGAAAAATCAGGCAAGAAAAAGAAATAAAAGATATCTAAATTGGTAAGGAAGAAGTAAAATTATTTCTGTTTACAGATGATATCATCTTACATATAGAAAACCCTAAAGACTGCCAAAAAACTGTTAGAACTAATAAACAAATTCAGTAAAGTTGCAGGATACAAAATAAACATACAAAAATCAGTTGCATTTCTCTACATAAACAATGAACTCTAAAAACAAAATAAAGAAAACAATTCCATTTACAATAGCATCAAAAGCAATAAAATAGTCAGGAATAAATTTAACCGAGGAGGTAAAAGATCTATACAATGGAAAGTATAAGACATTGATGAAAGAAACTGAAGACATAAATCAATGGAAAGATAACCTATGTTCACAGATCAGAAGAGTTAATATTATTTACGTGTCTGTATTACCCAAAGCCACCCACAGATTTAATGCATTCCCTATCTAAATTCCAATGTATTTTTTATAGATAAAACAACAAACAATCCTAAAATTTGTATGGAATCACAAAAGACCTTGAATAGCTAAAGCAATCTTTTTTTTTATGATTTTATTTATTTGTTTGAGAGAAAGAGTACAAGCTGGGGAGAGAGGCAGAGGGAGAGGAAGAAGCAGACTCCCCAATGTTGGGGTCAATCCCAGGACCATGGGATCATGACCTGAGCCAAAGGCAGATGCTTAACCGACTGAGCCACCTGGGTGCCCCAATAGCTAAAGCAATCTTAAACAAGAATAACAAAGATGGAGGCATCACACTTCCTGATTTCAAACTACACTGCAAAGCTATAGTGATCAAAACAGTATAGTACTGGCATAAAAACAGACACATTGACCAATGGAACAGAATCAAGCACCCAGAAATAAACTCTCACACATACGGTCAACTCAAACTTGACAAGGAAGCCAAGAATACTCAATGGGAAAAAAAACAGTTTCTTCAGCAAATGGTGTTGGGGAAACTGGATATATACTTGCACAAGAATTTGTATCAGGGAAATACAAATCAAAACTATAATGAGATATTGCTTCACACTTGTTAGAATGGCTATTATCAAAAAGACAAAAGAACAAGTGTAGTGAGGATGTGAAGAAAAGGGAAACTTGTGCACTGATGGTAAGGATGTAAATTGGTACAGACCCATGGAAAACGGCATGAAAATTTCTCAAAAAATTAAAAGTAGAACTAGCTATCATCCAGCAATCCTTCTTCTGGGTAAATATGTGACAGAAATGAAATCTCTATCTCAAAGAGATACCTGCTCTTCCATGTTTGTTGCAGAATTATTTACAATAGCCAAGACATAGAGACAACTTAAGGGTCCACTGATGGATGAATAGGTAAAAAAATAAATAAAAATGTGATATATGCATACAATGGAATATTCAGTCATAAAAAAAAGGAAATCCTGTCATTTTTGACAACATAGATAAAACTTGAGGAAATTTTTTTAAAGATTTATTTATTTATTTATTTGAGAGAGCGAAGTGGGGGCATGGCGGGTGGGAAGGGCAGAGGAAGAAGGAGAGGGAGAATCTCAAGCAGACTCTGTGCTGAGCATGAACCCTGATGCGGGTCGATCCCAAGACCCTGAGGTCATGATCTAACCCAAAATCAAGAGTTGGCTGCTCAACTGATGAAGCCACCCAGGCACCTCAAAAACTCAAGGTAATTATACTAAGTGAAATAAGTCAGACAGAGAAAAACCAATAGCGTATGATCTTATTTATTTATGGAATCTAAAAATAAATACTGAAGTCATAGAAACAAAGAGTAACTTGGTGGATGCCAGGGGTGGGTGTATGAGGAGATGGCTGAAGGTGGTTAAAGGGTTACAGATGTTCAGTTAAAAGATAAATAAGATCTGGGTATCTACAGAATGGTGACTATAGTTAACAACTCTGTATTGTATACTTGAAAGTTGCTAAGAGAGTAGATCATTTCTCAACACACACACACACACACACACAAGGTAACTTGCGGTAATGGATGTGTTCACTAACATTACTGTGGTAATCATTTCACCAAATATATACTAAGATGGCATTGTACATCTTAAACATACACAATGTTATATATCAATTATATCTCAGTAAAGCTGGGGGAAAAAGTCTACCCCATTTAACAGGGTATTGTGAATTGAGGTAAGAGATGTAAAAGGCCTTTTATTAAAACTTAAACTTTCTAGGGGTGCCTGGGTGGCACAGTCATTAAGCGTCTGCCTTTGGCTCAGGGCGTGATCCCAGCGTTCTGGGATTGAGCCCCACATCAGGCTCCTCCACTAGGAGCCTGCTTCTCCCTCTTCCACTCCCCCTGCTTGTGTTCCCTCTCTCGCTGGCTGTCTCTGTCAGATAAATAAATAAAATCTTAAAAAAAACAAAACAAACAAACTTAAACTTTCTAAAAGTCTGAAGAATTGTCATGTTAATTTTAAAATATTCATGTCAGAATTATATTAATTACATTAAACACCTGGGTGTTGCCTGTGTCCTTAAGCATCAGTTCTTTAAAATAAAAAGGCCTTGTTTACTTATCTGAGGGGGTTGTGAACAGCTCAAGTGAAATAACATCAGTGCAAGTGCTTTAACTATGTGCACAATTATGTTATTTAAAATTCCACTCAAATTTCATCATGAAAAATTCTCTTACCATAAAAATTCATTATTAGTACATGACAACCTACTTAAAAAAAGACACACACACACACATCCTTACACCAACAATTTGAAACAACCAAAGAATTTGGACTTTGAAGAACATTCTATATTTAAATTGTATCCTAGGTTATGAAAATGCAAAGTTATCCCAAAAATACTTACATAAAAATAACCATCAAAATCCTATAGAACAATTTCATTAAATAGTTCTTTATTGTAAAGATCAAATGTGAAAATAATGGTGATTTGGGAACATAAATATGAAATCAATTTCTTAAAAAAATGCATGTAAATTTAATTATCCCTGGAAGTTTTGTTTTTTTTTTAAATGGGCAAAATATCAGCAATACACCATAAATGCTTGTATTTCCGCTCAGAGCAGTGACTTAGAGTTGGACTGCTTTTCACAGCTAGAGTTCCTCATAACAGCTGAGAGTATCCTATCTGCACAGCAGTCAAGTTACTCATTATCTAGAATGCTGAATATAAAATCGTCAGCTTCCAAATGTTTGGTGGGATGAGGTACAAAAACATTGCAAAGAGCTGACAAAGAAAAGAGATTCAAAATCCTATTCCATCTCAAATGACCTCTGTGTGTGACCTCCAAAAAGGAGACAGGTTATGAAATCAACGTTTTTGCCCACCCAACAGGGTATGTGATTGAATCATCAAGAAGGACGCTGAAACTGTGCCCAGAAAAGCAACAACACTGCAGAACAGGTCAGCATAAGAAGGAAAATAAACATGCACATATACACCAATCTTGCTCATCATATGGCCTTCAGCAAGCATATAAAATAAATTTTAGACACTGAAAACAGTCCCTCGAAACAAAAAGCATTCCACCAATCCACAGTCTGTGAATGTTTTAACTGATCTAAAGGCCACATTGATTTTGCAATTGCAAAGAGATAATGTTTATGAGAGGCAAAGACAATTGGGATTTCCTGTGTCACCCTGCCTGGCATCACCACCTATTTTCCCAATCCCGTTGCAGCTTTATGCACCAATTCCATACTTTAAATGCCTGGAATAGTGCTTGGTCTCCTTCCAGGGTCTTAGGATCTTCCTTTTATTGCTAGATCATGTCTTCCCTCCCTTATACATCTCTCCCAAGGATTTAGAGATGAGACAAAGAGGTTGGTAGCATAACTGAGGAAAGATACTGTATTTCCCTCCACCAGATTTACTGTGGTAGCAGGACCTTTGCAGGACCTGTGGTCTGAACATGAACCAGAATAACCTTAAAGCAGAATTCAGTCTAGCAGAATTCTTAGAAAAACTTACAGCTTTCAATTTCCAAAGTGCAGTTTTGTTCATCCAGTGGGTACCGCCTTAGGTCCATCATGCAAGCAGCTGTGGTTGTGATTCTAGAAGAGAAATAGTGACGATATATACTGTTAGCTGGTCCATGGCTGGAGTTGGAAAAATTAAATCCAAGTATCAAAGATGGCAGAACTGGGCCTCTAGGAGACTGATTTAGCCAAAGTTCTAGCAAAAAAGGGTGTTACAGCTTTGGATAACCATTTTCCTTTATAAGCCTCAGGCTGATTTATTAAAAAAAAAAAAAAAAGAACTAAATCAGTTTTTCTGAAACTGTGGTCCATTACCTACTTACACCAAAATCACCTGGGAGTGTTTGTTAAACAGGCAGTTTCCATGCTTCAGAATGTCTTGGTGTAGGGAGGGATGGTCCCAGGGCTCTTTATAAGCATCACAGGTGATTAAGAATATCAGCATAGATAATTCCTCTTCCACTCACATTTGTGTCCTCCCCCTCAAATCTAATCTTCATTAAATCTTGGCTTTGAGTCATCATATTTGACATTTCTATGCATAGTGTAGTCCTTTGCAACTGCTTTAATACAACACACAATCAGCTTTTCATCTATTGCCTGATTTGCTCTATGCTGAGTAATCTGATATTTTCATGACCTGTTAGAAAGCATTCTCCTACGGGCTGGCAGAGTTATTTAGAACACCTGGTACCTTTTTTATTTTATCAGAGAGATGTGAATATGTGCCTTTAATGTCTTTATATTTCTCTATCAACATTTTTCAGTAATCTCTTATTGAGGATCTACTAAAAGGAGTCAAAAAGCGTATAGTACTAAATGATTTGTTAATATATATTTTCTGATCAATAAGGCAGCATAATGGCATAAAAAACACAAGTTTTAGAATACAACGGACATAGGTATAAATTCTATGTCTCACTAACTGACATCAACACAGTTAATATCTCTTAACCTACCTTAGTTTCTTTACCTCTAAGGGGATATTATTAACAACAATAATAATTACATAACAAGGTTTCTATAAGAATTAATACTTTATATAAAGAATATAAAAGAGTACTTATATATAGCAGGTCCTTTACATCTGCTGAAAAAAACTAAGGGAAGAAATTGATATTGAATTTGACCAACTTTGGCTCCCTCTACTCTGAAAGGCACTTCACTATAAACTGGGAATACAGAGAGAAGATACGGCCCCAACTTGGGAGAGAGTCCCCAGATGGACATTTTACACTGAAAGGTTGGTCAGAGTTTACAAGTAATCTAAGCAGACAAGAGTTTATGAAATTCCTCAGTTAGGTGTGAGAGTCCCACTCCTCAGTTGTACAATGGAAATAACTGATTAGCTTAATGTAAGCAGTTCATGCCTCTTTAGTTTGATTACTGCTTCATTAAGGTTTGTGCTCTGTTAATTTTTGTTTTTCTTTTTCACAATAAGTGAGTATCCAAGGGTAATATTCATCCCTGATTCCTTCCTTTCCTTCACCAGGAGATAGCTACTCTGCCTCGGCTCCTGGCTCCTTTTCTTCTCCAATGCCTCCCTTAAAATCTACTGCCCCACTGCCTCACCTCATATTATTCCAGTAGATTGGTCTCTGGGCTTCTCCATCTGCCTCCCAAATATCCATTATCTACACAGCTATCAGATCTTTAAAAACATAGATCTTATCCCTCCTCTGCTTAAAAGTTTTAGTGGTTCTTCCAACAAAATCCAAAGTTTTGGCTGTGTCCTACTGTGCCCTGAATAATCTGCCTCTTCCTTCCCAATATTATCTCATACCAAGTCCTTACTCACTATCTTCCAGTCTGTACATTTTTTCTTTCTGCCTAGAATATGTGTCTCCCTGACCTTCACAAGTCCTTCTCTTCTGATCCTCAGGTCAAAAATCACCTCCTTTGAGAGGCTTTTCCCAAGCAGCCTACCCAAAGTGGCTGCCTTAACTAATGCTGCATCTTACCTGTTCATTTCCTTCAGGCAAGTATCAAGTCTGAAATTATCTTGCTTTTTTTTTCCCTTTTAAAAATTTAAATTAGTTTCAGGTATACAACATAATGATTTAACAATTACTCAGCAATAAGAAAAGAATGAAATCTTGTCATTCATGACAATGCAGACAGATATTATGCTAAGTGAAGTAAGCTAGACAGATAAAGACAAATACCATATGATTTCACTTCTATGTGGAATATAATAAACAAAGCAAATGAACGAACAAACAACAACAAAGAGAGAGAAACAAACTGGTGATTGCTAAAGGGCAGGGTTTAGGGGGATGGGTGAAGGGGATTAAGAAATAAAAACTTCTGCTTCTTTCTTTTTTTTTAAGTACTATTTCTCTCAATTAAATGTAAGCTGTTTAGAGGCCCTGTAAGACAACCAATAAACATCTGTTGGCTAAACAAAAACATGAATTATAAAGAAGCAAGCAGTTCGTTTTGCTGATTATAAATCTTTTATTTGGAGGGCTTTGTATTATTTCTCTTCTCTTTTTCAACTTTATAATGTCCTTTAAGTTTTAGGTATTCTTATATTTTTAACAGTAAATAAATTTTAATCCATTTAATTAACATTGTGTATATAGTACTAGACTTTATCATATCAACAAACTGATTGTTTCTGCTTTCAATGGGACTTGTCAAATACTTGCATTTTATAAATTCTAAAATTATATAAAAATTAACATTAACATTTAATTATTTACTCGGGGCTTAAAAATGACAACTTATTTTGGCTATGAAAATACTTGACTGAATTTCTCACTGGTCTTTCTCTTTTTTTTTCCTTTCCTTTTCTTCTCTTTTCTTTTGTTTTCTTTCCTTTCTGGTTTTTTTTTCTTTTATAACATGTAGTTACAATCTGAATTGCTACTAACATACAGAAGACTGTGCTATGTAGAACAGAAATTGTCAACGAAAATGAAATAGGTATATGATGGGCGTAACAAAACTTCCATGTTACTTTTGTAAAATAGCAGAAATAATCCCCATCTTCAGGAACTAGAGAAAATTAACTTCATCTGACAGAAGGAACACAAAGGACATTAAAGGTACAAGCACACACAAATGATAAAAAAAGAGCCATAAACAGATGCTCAACTATGTAAGTGAGGTGAAGCTTGCGATAGCTACTATAAAGGTTGTGGTTCGCCTTCTGCGGATACATATTCATGGCAACTAACATCTGTGAACTAATGATGTAAACATGAGTGCTGTGAACAAGAAAAATAAATTGACTAATGCTATTGCAGAAGAAATGAGTTTCTACCCATATTTAAAACAGAAAATAGATGAAAATGTTTTGTCACATCAACATTTGTATTTACACCAGTGTTTTACTTTTTTAATGCTATACTTCACAAAACAAAAATGTATAAATATTTTCTAGACAATGTTTATAAGACATTTGTGTCTCCTACTGGGTGAAAGCAGAAACTCTGTAGACAAAATAATCCATTTGGAGTCCTGTTCATACAGACCAGAATGAGTGAGCTGGGATGAATCACTTAGATCCCGTAATACTTGGATGCTCCTGAACACGTGAATTAAAAACTTGTCATCCTAGGGGCGCCTGGGTGGCACAGTGGTTGGGCGTCTGCTTCGGCTCAGGGCGTGATCCCGGTGTTATGGGATCGAGCCCCACATCAGGCTCCTCCGCTATGAGCCTGCTTCTTCCTCTCCCACTCCCCCTGCTTGTGTTCCCTCTCTCACTGGCTGTCTCTATCTCTGTCGAATAAATAAATTAAAAAAAAAAACTTGTCATCCTAATTGGTTGTGAGATGATAAAAGCAAGAAGAGACCTGTCTCATAAAATGTTCTGTAACTTCTGTTATGACCACCTGCTAATGAGCAGATACAGTGATAACTCATTTGACAAGTGGT
This sequence comes from Ailuropoda melanoleuca, assembly GCF_002007445.2. NCBI lineage: Eukaryota > Metazoa > Chordata > Mammalia > Carnivora > Ursidae > Ailuropoda > Ailuropoda melanoleuca. The sequence continues at coordinate 96,503,329 of NC_048220.1, read as the reverse complement.
TGTTATTTGGAAATATGCATATGTATATGTTTGTATACATGAAGAAATGTAGAATACTCATACACCTATATTAAAAGCAAACACACCCAGACACATTAATGTGCAAAAAATTGTTCCATATTGTATATAGAACTATATCTAACAGATTTTAATACAAGGTACAGACGTGTAACAAACTTGCATCTTTTCCACATGATGTGTCAAATTAGGAACTACACCTGTTTTTGTCTTATTGTATCTCAAGCACTTTGACAGGTCCTTGTCACATATCACTAATCCAAGATTAAAACAGTAATATTGATAAAATAAAGAGAAGAAAAAAGAAAGCAATCGTCATAAGCATTCTCAAACCGAGAATTTTGAAACAGTCCTCTATATTAAGTGACTCATTTAATTTATGTAAAAAGTTCTAAAAGAATAGATTTATAGAAGAAGCTACTCAGAAATGAATCTTATTCAGAAAAGTCTAATGATCAACATCAAAATCTATTCTTTGGAACGTTATGATTTATAGCAGTGCTAAGTTTCTCTAGGAATATGTCAATACAACAAATATATTTAATGGGGTTTTCATGAACATGCCTCCCTCAATCCTGAGAAACATCCTTAATGGGCCTTAAATTACTCAACACTAGTACTAGCAGTCTTTGAAGTGAAGCTAGTAACTCATTATGCAGGTATCCTGATTAAATTTTAAGACCACTGTGAAATATATAGAGATAGCTTTGTCTTCAATCTCAGGAAACGGTCAATGATGCTTTCAGAATGTACCTCATTTACATGTCACAAATTTTCTCCAGTTACAAGTGGAAATATGCCTTTTTGGAGTTGAATACTATTGCATGATGAAACCCACCTTTGGGGAATGTCAATATTCTGACTGGGCTAAAAGACCTTTAGAGAAATCTTTTATTCCTTAGCCATTGGACCTTGTCAACCATGAAATTCTGACACAGTACAAGAAAACATACTTTAAAACAGTCACTAAAGGCACCTATAAAATCAGGAAATACAATAGTCATGCCAGAATTTTGCAACAAAGCCATAACAAATATTTTACAGTGTCATTACCTCAGATTTAATGATGCTACCATATCATTCTGAGATTGAATATGATCAAAGGTAATTATTAAGTAATAATAAATGTCTTTGCCTCTCAGCCGGTAGGTAATAACTCAAAATCATAATCAATGTGACATGTTTTGGCCCTTTCAACAGACTCTTTTTTTTAAAGATTTATTTATTTATTTGAGAAAGAGAGAGGGAGAGCGAGGGGGAGAGGTACAGGGAGAGGGAGAGTGAGTCTTAGGCAGACTCCATGCTGAACGTGGAGCCTGAAGCAGGGCTCCATCTCATGACCCTGAGCTCCAACCAAGAGTCCCATACTTAACCAACTGCAACACTCAGATGCCCTTCAACAGAGTCCTCAGGATGGCTTCAGGCACTTGGATATACGGTCAAACAAGTACCTTAACAGGCGAGAAGCTTGTTAGGATTTCAATCAGAGATGATAAGAAAGTGACTGTGGACTTCTACTTTGATTTCTTTATCTAGATAACCACCCAATTATTCTATGCACACAAAATTCTTTTTTTCAATATCTTTATATTTTTTTAAGAAAATCAGATGCCTATCTCCAACTATATTCAAAACATGTTGTTCTAATTCACAGCATGCTTTCATTTTGTTTGAAATGTACATTTACTTAAAAGCACAACTTCCTCTAATTACAAAGGATAAAGGAATCCTATAGCATGAGTGGGCATCATCACTAGAGAAAAATTAGGATGTTAAAAACAATTATCAAAAAATATATTGATTTTTTTTTTTTCTGGCTGTTGAACTAATTAAAGACTTCAGGTGGTGGTGTGGGAAGATTAATACACTGAATTTAAGCATGAGGGTACAAACTGAAATTTTGAAAAGTTCTAAAGAGCTCATCTGAGTCACTTTCCCAAAAGGTACTTTAAAAGATTTGCTTCTGTGTCTTCAAGCAGACTTGATATTATTTTGTGTCTCACAACCACTTTTGTTGGGAAACTAATTTCTCACAATATCCCTCTTGTGATATGCTCTTGCATTTTGTAGAGTAGGTAGAGCATTGATACAAGCCTTAAATGACTTCAGCTTTGCATTTTGCTGATAATAAACATACTTCGTATTAACTGATCACTTACTGAGTTCCAGACATCACCTAGTATTGCTTAAATGTATCATCTCATTTAATATCAGTGTCCTATTATTCCCCTTTTATAGATAAGAAAATTGAGGCACAGAACGGTAGAGTGTTTTTCTCCAAAAGTCACAGCGTGAGTGGTGGAGGTCAGATTTAAATTTAGGATGTTTGACTCCAGAGCCCATACTTCACTACTATGCTATAACTAACTAGCTTGTTGACCTTGATAAAGTCATTTAGCTTCTCTTGGGAACTGGCCGATTTCTGAAATCCCAAATGAGCTTGGAAATTCTGTAATCCTATGAAAATACATTACATGTTCTGTGACCCTGTATATTTTGTAATTGTGTTTTACCCACACATTCAAATGCTGTATTTCACAGCTGTTCATTCTGTTTTAGTCAATTATGCAGATTAGCCTACCCCAGACAAGCAAATACAGGCCTCTCCCCAAGGAGTCCCACTTAATATTCTCCCCTGATTGAAGGTCTCCCTCAGCATTTTTCTTCCAGCCTATGCTCTTGATTTACCTCCACAGAGTCCTGTTTAAATTAAAATCTCCAACACTCATGCATAATTGTTTTTAAAAGCTCTTTACAAGTCCTCATATAGAGTCACATGCACTAGTATGCTCAACTTCGTAATCACCAAAAAAAGTAAGATTGCTAGCAATCATGTTCCCATTTCATAAATCGTGCATTTGAGATTAGAGCTATTTGTACTCTTCTGCAGCTGTTTGGCCTTCTGTGACTCTTTGCTTTTCTGGAATCTTATCCTCTGTAAAGATAACTGTGACCATGTAAGGGCTACATGGTTTCTGCTACAAATCCAGGTGCTATTATCAAAGACATTTTCTTAAATAACATGCCTGTAGCATCCAAACAGCAGTATTGAACAAAATCTCACTTTACAAGTATATAAATCCCACTCAATCAAAAATATTAATCGATATGGACATACAGTCTAAGCCTTTATTCTTCTGCAGTCACTCCCTTGTTTACCAAGATTTCCCACATTGCATTCCTGATGGTCTCTCCTATGCAAACTGTGTGCTTATCTCAGGAATGAGAATATGCTCACTTCTCTCTAAGTTATGTCTTAATGGAAGTCTGAGTCCCTGAGAAAAAGTAATCATTCTATTTTTTGACTCATAATCTAACAACTGAAATTTGATTTCAGATCAATGTAAGGGATTTATCTGAACCAGAGTCACTTACCAACTGGGGGAAAGACATATAGCTGGGACTCAGATTATCTCAGCAAAGATATTTGTTTTGTTTTGCCTTTGAAATTTAAAACAATGTCCAAGTATGCCAGAAACTTTTTTGCATTCATTAAAATATGCTTAAAACATTTAATTTTGATTTTTAACACATTAGAGTCATACCATTTCAGAATAAGTTAATCAGTTTTACTAGCAATTTTTTTGTTTATTTATTTTAACAAAGTAAGTGGTTCATAGATGTTGATTTATAGCTAGCCAGTGACAGGCTGAGGTTACAACCTCACCTGGGTCTGTTGCCACTTCTTCCAAATCCCATCCAGTATTATTTTAAAATATAAATTACGCATGCTAGATGTCTTCCATCATCTCTCCAGCTCTACCCTCCAACCTTATTCACCATGTTCGGTGGCCTTACAGACTACACAGACTTCATAAACTGTCTCCCTGATTCTCGGGCTTCAGATTGGATTTGGCCAATGTGGAGCAGACCAGGAGTTTAGAGGAGGGAGGAGAGCTGAGACCAGGGCAACTGTTTCCTAGGCTCCATTCCTGTGGAACTTGTGTCCAGGTTCCCCCAACCAGGCCTTGTTCTCCCTCTTCAAGTCTGGCACACCAGGGAGTGGATGGGCAATCCCCTGATCCTATCTCTGGGAGGGAGGAAGTGCTGTTCTCTTCGTAAACTTCCCTTTTAATACATTGTCTGCAAATTATCCCATTTTCAGTATGCCATCTGTTTCCCGTTGGGGCCTTGACTGATAAAATATATTGTAGAAATGTATTTAAAACCTGAGGTTTTTAAAATTAGGCTGTCAAAAAATTAGAAGCATTCCATTCCTGGATCCCTTGTCTTGGGATTGTAGGCATAAGCGGATGAAGGTTCCCTCTACCTTAAATGAACTTCTTCCTTCTACGACAGCAGTCTCAGTTCATCCCAGCCCACCTAGGTAGCCCTCCACCTTAGCTAAAGTAGCCCTAACCCCCCCTCCCCACTGGTCACTGTCATATCTCATTTTACTTCTTTCATTATACTTGTTACTATCTGAAATTATCCTGTGTATGCATTTGCTTGTTCATTATTTTCTGTGCCCCTAGGAGACTCAGGGTCTATCTGAAGTAGGGTTTTCCAGTAGACCCTGAAGGGTGCTCACCAAGTATCATCACCTATGAAAGAAAGGGAGAAGAAGCAGGTTTGGACACACAACATGTCAGCGCAGGATTCAGGCCCAATGACATGGAAGTTCTGGAGGGAATATTGCCATCAGAGTACTAACATGAGCCTGAAATGGCCTTTAAACCATCTCTGCCCCCTCCACCACTGCTACACACACACACACACACACACACACACACACACACACTCCTTCTTTGAGCAACCGGCATCCAACATCTGAGGAAAAGACATACTCTATGAAAAGATCAGAGCAACATTTTTTTGTAGTAGATCCAGCCTTTAACATAACCTCACAACATATTTTCCCTGCAGCACATGGTTGCAGCTGTGATAACATTAACCAGTAAAGGGAAATAGGCTTTACTGCAGCAACAGTAACAGTTATAACTGCTGTTGTTTTAAACATGAAAAATGAATTACAAAAAGCTGCCTCCTATCACATACTGGCAACTCACCTTGCACTTCTGCTCCAACAAAATCCACAAACATCGCAGTCTCTGGACTTTCTGCCACTCTGATCTCTGATGGTAAAGATTTCCAACTAAATGGCAGTTTTGCTATTTAAGAGTTAAGTCTTTTACATAAAATAGGCACCAGATATTTGGAAAAAATGCTTAACACCATTAGAAACCACAAATTTGTAGAAATACAAATTAAGCCATGATTATTATTGCTTATCTAATCAGCAAAAATGCAAAGGAATTGTAATATTCAGTACTACAGATTCTGCAGGGAAACACACCCTCTTACGCTGGTCGTAGATCTGTGTGTAAATCAGTATAAACTTTCTGGAGGGTAATTCAACAACACTAATCAAAACCCACCAAATGACCAAACTCTGTTCCTGAAATTCCACTTTAAGAAATTAATGTGAAAATAAAATTATGTAAAACTATATACAAAGATGTTAAGTACAACTTTAAACTGGGAAGAAATGGAAACATTTTGTACTTACAAAAGATAACTTATAAGGATAGTTAAATGCATTTTGATTTAGTAACATGATGCAATAAAAAGCACTTTGAGAAGAGTGTGGACATAGAAAAGTGCTCTTGATTTTTTCAGAGGAAAAACATTAGAAAGAAGTGTAGTGCAATTTCATATTTATTTAAAGAGGTATGTTGGTGCACAATTAAATGACCAAAAGTATACTAAAATAAACAGTGGAAATGTAGTTGGTATTTGTTTTCTCGTATTTTCTGTAGTTTTACCATTTTTCTGATGAATGTATATTGCTTTTCTCTCTGAAAAATGTTATTAAGGTAATTTTTTCTGTCTGCTTTAGTCTTGACCAAGACTATTCATTATTATTCACTTATTCTATTTGCAGCAGCATTTGTTCTGTATTGAGAATGTTAGAAAATGCCCAGGATACTTAGATTCCACTGGTTGGAAATATTGGTCACATGCTAATTGAGTCAAATGTTGGTGCTTCAATAAATTTCCTATGCTATTAAATGTTGGCAGAAATGTCAACATTTGATGATGGATTCTCAAGGTAGAAAGGATGATTAAATGATGTACAGATATACAGACATACAAATCACCTGATGAGTGAATTCCTCTCATAAGACCTCTACAATTATTGTTCTAACGCAAACCTCTCCAGTGACTTGGAACTCACTCTGTGTGAAAGGACCCTATTCCATCTTTGAAAAGCTATGATTACCAGAAAGTTCTTCTATATTTACCAGAAGTTTCAGTTTCTTTAATTGTAAATTGTTTATCCATATACTTCACAGTTTTTTTGTCTAGGGAGTGTTTTTATTTTACTTAATGATTAATTAGGGTTTTTGATGTTATTTTGTCATCAAAGCTGTAACTCATTTACATTTTTGTTTCTTAAATTGCTTTATGTCGAGACAGTCCCTGTCCATCCTAAGATGAGATAAAGTTTTTGCTATATTTCTGTTGCATGGTTTCAAATTTTATAGTAATTCTTAAATCCATCTGGAATTGATATTGATATACTGTGTGCACTGAGGACATACCTAACATCTTTCATGGAAACAATGGGCTATGATTTTTTGACTAGCAAATAATCACTTTTAATGTAATAAATGGTGAGAATATGCATAAACTGGGATTCTCATAATTATTGATAAAAATATAAATTGATTCAACCTTTATAAAGGGTAGTTTGGTTATCAGAACCTTTCACATACTGGCCAGTAGTTTTACTTTTGGAAATTTATTGGGGGAAACAGAGAAGAGGACAAAGAAACATGTACAAGGATACTCATCCTTGAATGACACATAGTCGTGAGTAGCGGAGAACACAGTGTTTGGTAAACTGATAGTATAAGACTCTCATACACATAAACACAGAGATCAAGAATAGGTGCCTTGGAAATGAGCAGTCTGGAACTCAGGTCTTGATTCTGCCTCTTGCTGTGTGACCTTGAGCCAACATATGAAGAGGAACTGCTACAATGCAAAAGGTCCTTCTGAACTCTGGACAGTTATTTAGTCAGAATTCTATGGAAGCATGACCCTGAGAATCTCACCAAAAAGCAATTAAGACTAACTTTCTTTTGACTTGTGGAAATCATTTTATTTATCCAGAGGTGTTTAGTTACTTAGGATGGAGTTTTGAAATGAGTGTGGGGGGTGACGAATATAGGTCACAGCAACTAAAAACTGAAATTCAGAGAGCCCCATACAACTAAAGATTGATTAGAACAAAACAGGGGCGCCTGGGTGGCACAGCGGTTAAGCGTCTGCCTTCGGCTCAGGGCGTGATCCTGGAGTCCTGGGATCGAGCCCCACATCAGGCTCCTCTGCTGAGAGCCTGCTTCTTCCTCTCCCACTCCCCCTGCTTGTGTTCCCTCTCTCGCTGGCTGTCTCTGTCTCTGTCAAATGAATAAATAAATAAAATCTTAAAAAAAAAAACCAAAACAAAAACAAAGAGGGGTGCCTCGGTGGCTCAGTCAGTTAAGCATCTGACTTCAGCTCAGGTCATGATCTCAGAGTCTTAGGATCCAGTCCCGCATCAGGTTCCCTGCTCAGGGGGGAGTCTGCTTATCTCTCTCCCTCTGCCCCTCCCCCTGCTGGTGTGCTCCCAGGTACTCTTTCTCTCTCTCTCTTTCTCAAATAAATTAATAAAATCTTTAAATTAAAAAAATTAGAGGCTAAATTGGGAAAAAAAAAGTGTATTTGAAAAATTCCTACTAAAACACATCTATAATGCGGGGTTGTTTGAAAACACAAGAGGAAAAGAAAAAAAAATATCATACCCAAATAATGGTATACTTTCTTAAATAATGGCATACTTTCTTAACAAGTTTAGTTGACAAAATAAACAGTTAAAGCAGAATAAAGTGGTTCATAGTTTTAAAAATGGGGTCACTTTAAAGGAGGCTTTCAAAGAAACAGGAAAGTCTCACAAGAAAGCATAAATGCATTAAAAATGACAATTTACAATAAAAATTACTCAAATATTATTATAGCACATTGCAAAAAGATGAGAATGAAAACAAGCACATCCAATTCTGGGATGAAAAATGAAAGCTGATAACAAGGTATCAGAAGGGGAAAGGTGTGTAGCACTATTTTTATATGAACAATTTCATTTCATCAAAGCTGGGAGAGGGAAACAGAGCTGGAAGAATGAGAGAATGGACAACTAAATTAAAGAATGCCCACAGTGTTACTATTTTGCCTAAACTGCTGTACTGGTCTCTCTGTCTCTCTGTCTGTTCTCTTTCTAGGAAAAAAAAAAAAAAAGAATATGACAAAATGGCTTCATAATCCAGTGAAGTGTTACGGGGTATTAAAACCTGAAAATTAATTGTTTAGCAAATGGCTGGATGAGCTCTGCTGTTCCAGCTGGAGAAGAGAGAGTGGACTGATAGATATAATAACAGCCTCTATTTATATGGATGGCTCAAGGGAGTGATGATCTGCTGTTCCCATTTTCTCCTATGGACCAAATGGAAGCTATGGTCATAAATTCTATCATGAAGGACGTGGAAGATTTAGGTTAAATAAAAAGATGACTTGGCTGGTCATGAGGGCTGTAAAATAATGAAATGGCTCCCGAGGGTAGATGGCAGATTTCCCTTTCTGAAGATGATGTGTAAAGGACAGGCTCATCTGTCAGCGTGATGAAGGCGGGGGCTAACCATGGCACAAGGAGAGTCTTAGTGACAGGCTGTACTTTCTGGTTCACTAAAGTGGCACCTATCTTTAATTTTTAGATACCGAAGCAAATGCCCAAATCCTTTGCAGCCTCAGCACACCTTTGCTAATTTGGCTTGTAATGGATTTTAGCTTAATAAAACAGACAATTAGGGGCGCCTGGGTGGCACAGCGGTTAAGTGTCTGCCTTTGGCTCAGGGCGTGATCCCGGCGTTGTGGGATCGAGCCCCACATCAGGCTCCTCCGCTGTGAGCCTGCTTCTTCCTCTCCCACTCCCCCTGCTTGTGTTCCCTCTCTCGCTGGCTGTCTCTATCTCTGTCAAATAAATTTAAAAAAAAATAAAAAAAAAAAAATAAAAAAAAAATAAAACAGACAATAACTTGAGGACTTGCTAAATGTAATTAAATAACTAAAGAGTTGTAATACAGCCTATAAACGTTAAGTATTTCAATGCATGCTTAATGACAACAAGAGCTAGGTAAAGATATATTTCTGTCTAGTAATTATTAACAAAACCATTCAGGACTATCCTTACAGCACTGAGATGCAACATTATATGTTGGTCATAATTTTTGTGCTCAGTGTTCACATTAGTTAACACATTTGTGGTGGTGTAATACTACAATGTTGCTAATGAGTAATTACATCTAAAGCAATTATTTTTAATTGATTAAGATGTATTATATCACTGTGATACAACCAATTTTATATTTGCTTTCTCATTAGACTTCTTGTCTTCTCCAAACCCCACCCCCACCCTCACTCCAAAGCATATTCAACTGCCTTTTCTTGACAGGAAAAAAAAATAGACTAATATTAGCCAAATGCACACCATCCCTGAGAGAAATACAATGAAACAAACTAATATCTATTAATTCTTAACTGGTCATTAGGGAGTTAAAGAGAGTATAAGGACTTTGGGTTGGGTACGTATCAATTTAAAAACCTAAAATTTGCAAGTTTGTTATAATGTGGTAAATGAGTTTGAGAAAGATTTAAGCTCCTGAATTATAATAGACCTTAGTGCCAATAAAGAATTGATCAATATTAATCTATCTATAGTGAGTCTACATTTTGCATGGTGCTTCTAAGAACTGGAGAAAATATTTTACAAAACTATTAAGATGTGGTCTTTGGCCTTAAGGCCTTGAAATCAAAGCCCAGATACAAGATCCAGGAAGGAACTGATTTAGGAGGATATTAACTGTATAACCTTGGATTAATTATTTAACCTCTTTGAGTCTCAATAATAATAATAATAGCATGGCAACAATAAGGGCATCTGCCTCTTAGTATGGATGTAAAAAACTGAAACAATACATAGAAATTGTTTAGCCTGGAATAAGCATTCCTACAAACTTTAGGTATAAATATAAAATAATTATATTTATTTTTACTTATAGTTATTATTATTAGGCATATGTGTTAATTATGAATAAATTGTATTATAAGATCTCCAATAAGGAAGATGACTGGAAGCTGAAACATCCATTGCAGAGAAAACGAGTTATCAGCTAGGTGATGGAGAACAGATAAGATTTTGCTAGACAGCCTACCCTTTGAAGCTTTGAAGCCAGGCACTGGCTTCTCCTCTCTAGCTATGAAAGTCTTAGGAGGTATTTTCTTTCAACAGAAGTCTGTTTTGTCTACATGGAATATCTGTTGTTTAGTGTAGTCACCTTTATTAGTTACCTTAGCGAGACCTTCTAAATAACTTGCGGCAGCTTCTATGTCAGCACCTGCGGTTTCACCTCGCACTGTTCTGTTATGGAAACGACTTCCTTCTTAAATCTCATGAACCAACCTCTACTAGCTTCAAACTTTTCTTCTGCAGCTTCCTCACTCTCTCAACCTTCATCTATTGAAGAGAGTTAGGGCCCTGCCCTGAGGTAGACTTTGGCTGAAAGGAGTGTTGTGGCTGATGCGATCTTCTATTCAGTCCACTAAAATTCTCTCCATATGAGCAAGAAGGCTGCTTTGCTTTCTTATCATTCATGTGTCCACCAGAGTAGCACTTTCAATTTCCTTCAAGAACCGTTCCTTTGCTTTCACAACTTGGGCAGCTGGCATAAGAGGCTGAGTTTCCCTCCTATCTCGGCTTTTGACATGCCTTCTCCCTGAACTAAATCATGTCTAGTTTTTGATTTAAAGTGAAAGCCAGATGTGTGAGTCTTCCTTTCACTTGAACACTAAGAGGTCATTGTAGAATTATTAACTGGCCTAATTTTAAAAATGATGTGTCTCAAGAAACATGGGGGCTTGAGGCAAGGGAGAGAGATGAGGGGAATGGTCACTTGGAGCCGTCAGAACACACGCAACATTTATCAGTTAAGTTTGCCATCTTATGGGGTGCAGTTTGTGATGACCCAAAACAATTAAAATAGTAGCAATAAAGATCACTGAACACAGATCACTGTAACAAATATAATAATAATGAAAAAGTTGAGGTATTGTGAGAATTACCAAAGTGTGACACAAAGACATGAGGTAAGCAAATGCTGTGGGGAAAATGGTGCTGATAGACTTGTTTGCTGCAGGGTGGCTACAAACCTCTAATCTGTATCTGTGAAGTACAATAAAACAAGATATGACTGTAGTTAAAAGTTGAAAACCACTTAAATATTCTAAAGTACAGGGTTGGCAATGTGCAGCACTACCCACAAATATGCTAGATTAAGTAGCTTCAAAAATCATACTGCAGAAAAACGAAGGAACAATATTAAGTGAATAAAGAAAATTATCAAATGGACATAAAACATAATCATGATTTTATGTGAAAAAAATATTCAAAGAATACAGAACGGAACTCTACCTGACCTGACAATGATAGATACCATGAAGGTATTTTTTTCTTCAAAATTTGATATTTTTTAAAATACTTTACTGGGGTGCCTGTGTGGCTCAGTTGGTTAAGCATCTGTCTTTGGCTCAGGTCATGATCCAGGGGTCCTGGGATGGAGCCTCACTTCAGGCTCCCTGCTCGGCAGGGAGTTTGCTTCTTCCTCTGCCCCTTACCCCGCTCGTGCTTGCTCTCTCTCTCTCTCACTTTGTCTCTCTCTCAAATAAATAAATAAGATCTTAAATAAAATAAAATAAAATAAAATAAAATAAAATAAAATAAAATAAAATACTTTCCAAATTTTCTATGACCAACATTTATTATTTAGGTAACTGGAAAACTAACTCTTAGTCTTACTGAAAAAGGAAGGGAGAAAGAAAGAAAGAAATGACATCTCTTGAATAATTCCATATAAGATGGTAGGCAGAGGACTCAATAATTATTCAAACCTCCAGTGGCTCATCATTTTACAGATACATGACTTTACAATAATGCCAAAAATTATGCTGCAAATCCTATCAGCCGATATAGTCTATAGACGGGCAGCTATGGGATGATATATACAGATAGAGATACAGATAGACATAGATACAGCTATGGATATGGATACGGATATAGATATAAAATGATGTTTTAAACTGAATAATCTATGAACAAAATCTCTTACCTACAAAATATGTGGTTGGAATTTAAATTTATAAGATTTGTTCCTCTATAATGTAGGAGCTATAGCTAAGAAAGGAAATCATTCACAATTTATGTATCTTTAAATATGAAGGCTAACTTTTGTCAGTTATAATAACCTATGTGTTCACAGAAAGGTAAAAGGGGCAGTACAGAGTAACTGTTACAATTTCAGACGTCAGATAGACTTGGTCCAATATTCAGCTCTGCACTCACCAGGTGTGTGATGTTAGGTACTTATTTAACTTTTTTGGAATTTCACTTTCCTCTTGTGTAAAATACCTACTTCTTGGAGTTAAAGTATGTAAAGCATTTAGTATGGTGTGCCTGGCCCAAAATAACTACTAATAAATGTGAATTAAAATGAATGTTTGAATAAGCAATAAATGAATAGAAAAAATAAAGAAACATGGAAATAAGTAAAACATCATGAGCACAAAGTATATGTTTTGTGTCAATTTGGGGAATGTATTTAAAATGATATATCTACTCTTGTGCAGAATCTTCAACTAGCACATGGAGGTAGCCAGTTTGCTGGCCAGTGGCCCCATGGAAAGCTTCATGGAAACTAAACCTTGCTATCCGCTATGGAGAATTTTAACTAAGAGTACCAGAGCTCTCCTCCTGCCAGCACAGAGAAATGGGTGTGTGTGCTCCTTCCCAGTGCTGAGCAACCTGCCTACAGCACATGCATAGCGTCACTGTTCTGGGGACTTTTGGATTCTGTGGGTAGCAGCTACTCAGTGACCATTACCTGGGTCAGATGGCAAAGAATTCCCAGCCACTGGCAATTGTCTGCTGTACCTTGCCATTGCATTTCTTTTTCATTGCTCTTCTCTTTTTTTGATCTTGGAGTCCCCCTCTAGCCCTGTGACATGTCTCCCCATCTGTTCGTGCAGATGGTGCTATCCAGAGAAGTAAAAAAGTCTGGTGTCCCCAAATCCCTCCTGATTCAGTTGGTTCTCTTCAACACAGAGCAGCGGAGAAAATAAATAAGGAATTGGAAGGCACATTTTATTTGTTTCTTTAAAAGATTTTATTTATTTATCAGAGAGAGAGAGCACGAGCAGGGGATCAGGGAGAGGAGCAGAGGAGAGGAAGAGAGACGATCTCTAGCAGACTCCGTGCTGAGCACAAAGCCCAACATGTGGCTCAATCCCACAGCCCTGAAATCATGATCTGAGCCAAAACCAAGAGGTGCCCCTGAAACCATATTTTAAAGCATAGAAAGGTAATGGCTCATATAAAGATAGAAAGGTAATGGCTAATATGCTCATATAAGCATAGAAAGGTAATGGCTCATACTCATGTCCAGTGTCTGGTTTGCAATGAATGCTGTCTGCATAGGTAAACACTTACCCTGACATTCTCCTGAATAAAACTGTGTTTTCAATAGCTGACAGCCCTGAAATATAGAATAAAACCTCCCACTGCCCCCTAACCCCCACCAGACCTTACCAGTCAGCAACTACACTAATGATCTATGGAAATTTGCTCCATGTATATTTTGTGCTTTTTTTCTATTCATGCCTATGAAAACTGAAAACTTGCAAGGACAAAATAGCTTTTTGAAATGAAGGAAGGTTGTCACTAAACAATAGTAATTGATTTTGCACAATTTTAAAATACTGCAAGAGATGAAATTGAGCCAAGCATCCCACTCATGATGAAGAAAACAAAAGCCTGAGCTTCAATTGAAATGAACAAAATCACAAATAAAGGAAAAGTAACCCTGGGATATAGTCTCTTCCTTGTATAAGATGTCTAAGATTTTCATAATAAAATAAACACTAAAACTAAAACCTATCCAATGACACAGACTAAATTCAGCCCCTAAGGCAATTTCAGAATCTTAAGTATTCTCAAATTAGAATGTCTGATAATTCATATTATTTGGAACTTGGCCTCTCAGAGTAAAACACTGTTTTTCTTATGCCTAGACTTTAGCAATGCATTTTCACTCCTGTCTTGATTTCCCCCTCTGTCTTTTCAGCATTCAACCCCACCCAGCCCCTGGCCACGCATGTAGTAGACAGACTTTTCCTCCTTTAGAGTTAAGTCCACCTTCCACAAATAAGGATCAGACCTATGGTTTGTCTCATCCCTTCATCACTGGGTGATGACTGATTGGGCAGAGATTAAGTAACTTAACAAGGATCCATGAACTAACCCTTAGTGAGTAAGTTTAGTGAAGCAGTGAGATGTACAATTTTGTCACATACTAAATGGGCTAAGAAAGAGCCAGATGGGAGTGGGGAGCAACATTTCTCATTATCACACCACAGACCTCTTTTACATGGGCAGAAGACCATGTAAGACCATGCCCTTGTGTCCCTTATATATAACTTCCAAAAGGAAAAATCAAGTCATGATTCCAGCCAAATGGGATAAAATACTTACAATTTTGTCACATACTAAATGGGCTAAGAAAGAGCCAGGTGGGAGTGGGGAGCAAAATTTCTCATTATCACACCACAGACCTCTTTTACATGGGCAGAAGACCATGAAGACCATGCCCTTGTGTCCCTTATATATAACTTCCAAAAGGAAAAATCAACTCATGATTCCAGCCAAATGGGCTAAAATACTTACAATTTGCAAAAAAAATATTGTTCTGAGCAAATGTAAATGCTTCTTTTCTTCACACAGTAGTCAACCCTCACTCCCCCCACTTCCTGCCTTGCTTCCTATCACACAAACACAGAACACATACAAGTGTGCATGTAGGTGCCCACGCAAACACACACAGTTGAAATAATAATAAATTTTTTGAGGTGTGTGTCTGAAAAGCACTAGCTCTCATTAGAAAGTGTTTTCTCACTGACTCAATCTGTGGTAGAAAGCTAATATGGGTCACCTAAATTCCACATTCATACAATTCTCTTCACCTTCACATCTCTGTATATCTTTTAAAATATACAGCACAGCAAATAATAAGATAACATAAGAAAACACCACACCAAGGGAAGTTTCTACACAGTCAACTCATATTTGCATTTAAGTCACAACTTGAAAAGCTGAATTGATGACAAATGCTTATTCTGTCTTTGTTTTCAGAATGCTTTCTTATCATCTGCTTAGATAAATGTCACCTCAAGCACCATCTCACTGCTAATGTAGTCGTCCCCACTAATAGAAATGCACACAGTGTCTACTAGGTAGGACAATCAGATTTTTCCACCTTACTAAAACATAATAATCTTTGATAATTGGGTTCTCCATGATACTGTTTTGATTTTATGCTTCTCTTTTTCTCCTCTTTATTTACCTCGGTATGCAAATCCATTGTCTAAAAACATTAGATGCCATTTTGCTGGAGTCGCTTGCATTGAGACAGAATGATAAATCAATTTGAGATAAGCCCTGCAGAGACCACAGATCCCTTCCAACTGATAAACAGAGTCAGGTAGTTACACTGATAAAGTAGGAAGTGCTGTGGACAAATTGCTATTACTTATTCATTCATGCAGACATTTACTCAACAGGTAGTTTTTCATTGACTCTTCTGAGACAGGCACCGTTCAAGATGCTGGGATATAGCAGGGAAAAAAAGAACAGAGGCCCCTGCTCTGATGGACCTTATTGTTTAGTGGAGCGAGGCCAGTAAGAATAGTAAACAAATGAATAAAGCACTTAGTTATAAAGAACATAACATGCAGTAATGTGAAAGAGTGGAAACAGAAAGTCTGGGTAAAGCAGCATTACTTAACTTTCCTCCTGTGAGCACAGGAGTGTGCTCTGTCCTTAGGACCACTGTGATTTTGTTCTTTCTGACTGGAACACTAACGCCTCAGATCTCTGCTTATTGATCTTCATAAATAACATCTTGGTTCAGATGTCATTCCTAAGGTAGGACTCCACCCCTCTTCTCCAGTCACTCTACATTACATCATTCATGCTGTTTAATTTTCCCCATGGAATTCGTCACAATTTGCAAGCCTCATGTTTATCATTAANTTTTTTTTTTTTTTTTTTTCTCTTCCCCGGTGGTTTGTATGTTTCCTTTACCAAGTACAAGCCTCTGGAGTTAGGGACAATGTCTGGTTTATTCACTCTTGCACCCCCATTCTCCACCTAGAGCAACAAGAAGTGTTCCCTCAGCCGTTGATTGGGTGGCTTGATGCATAAATGAACTAAAGGTTCAGAAACTGACTTGACTACAACGGCCATGTTTCATTAAACATAAATTAAAACACTAGCATTTTCTCATGCTTGCTTTGGGTGCACTACACGGACACTCCTAATTAGGTAGTTGAATGAATAACGGCATTCAGCTTTTGTCAGTCTAATGAAATTTCTCGGTATGTCTGTGTCTGCTCTGCCACATTCCAGCCCATGCACTGGGTCATTGCTCTGCATTAAAATCTGTTAAAACATGAAGGACATGGGCTTCAGAGTCAAACAGACTCGAATTCTATTCCCAGCCTTGACATTTGAAGTTGTGCTGCTTTGAACAAGTTACTAGATTTGTCTAGGCCTCAGTTTCCTCTTCTGTAAAAATGAAATGATATTAATATCTGCCAGATGGGATTATTTGGAGATCAGAAGATACGACACATGCACAGTATATGACACATAGCATGTACCTACTTGATTTTGATGGTTATAGTTACCTGCGTAACTACAACAATAAATAAAGCCATAACAATTATTTACTGGGCACCTACTGTATGATGGCTACTTTACATAAGTTACATTGTTTAATTTGATCATATTCCTATAAGTTAAATGACATCATTATTTTCAGTTTAAAGTAGTTAGGTAACTTTTTAAAAAACCTCAAAACGTATAAAAACAAACTCTAGAACCTGGCCCTCTCCTACTATCCTATCTTATTTCTTTTCATCTTACTATTACATATTTTCTCATCCCACTAACCTCCAAGTTTTGAGTCTCAATCTTTGGTTGCCTCATTCATCTTCATGCATCCCCAGCACCTGGCACAGTGTTGATACATAATAAGGGTTTAACACCCTCATTTCTGCCAAATATCACCCAGTACTAATCATGATAGAAACAGCAGGAGAGGTCAAAGTTAGACACATGTAGCCATCATACAATAGCAAGTAATCTATACAAAGAACTGAGTGTGTGCCGAACACTTTACTAAGTGCTTTACAAGTATTTGTTCACTTCATCTCCCCAGTAATCCTATGAAGTGGTTACTATAACACCCTATATCACTGATAAGGGACTTGAACCTCAGAAAGATGGAGCACAGCAAGTTTGTGACAGAAGTAGTCCTTGAAACAAGGCAGTCAGATCCCAAACCCATGCTCTCAATATCAGCAACACTGCTTCTCGGGTGGTTTTGCGCTCTGTGACCTCACTATACAGTGGTGTAAAAAGTACAGATGCCTCCTGCTATGCTGATGCCAGAAGCAGCTCTGGTCTTTATCCTGATCTTTTTAGTAGTTTCCCTTAGTTGTCAGACTGTTACAGCTGCTAAAATAAAAGTCCTAATTATTTCCTCTATTATGGCTAGTGAGAACAATCCAACATGGAATTAATCTCTTCCTCCAAGGATTTATGGCCAGTTAGCATTTTGTTGCCTTTTTTTCTGTCCATAAGAGTGCAGATAATGAGCTGCTTCTGAGAAATGAAAAAGCTTGAGCATTTCATAATGTGGTGACTGTGATTTGAGTCATTAAGCTATTATACTGGCATGGTTTCCAAAAGGAAGGTTTGCTTTATTTGTGACCTACAGAATAAAAAAGGTAGGGATGGGTTAGAAATCCTCTCTTACTAACCATTTAGCAAATCAAGGCATTAAAACTTTTACCAAAAGTCCTTTAATAAAAAAATTTGATATCCTTAGATTGGATAACTTTTTATCTCCTTTATTATTTTTTTTTCTCTCCATGGGGAATAAGGCTGAAAAATACCTTAGTGAAATAATTTTTTCTTTTAACTTATGCCACAAAACAAATAACAGATTTTCTTCAGTGTACTCTGGATCTTCCCTAGCAGTCTTATAGACAAAGGTACTTTCTAATCATCTGAGAGTCAGAGGTACAACTAATGGCTCAGTACTTTCTCTGTTTTCCCTTTCAGGATGAATGTTAATGGTAGAGTTAGGGTAAAGGATCTTAGTGAAAGAATACCTGTGAATCCTTGACATGAAAGTGTACAGGTTACTGGGGTAATCATTTCCCAGATCATGAAGAATTCAGCTTCTTCAATCCAGCAGAAAAGCCTATGGGCAGAGTAAGTCTAGGGTGGCTTTCAGTCTCTGGGAACCATAGAAGCTAGGTGGCCTCCTCACTTCCATTAAGGTATTACATCTTTGGCTAACTGACAATCTAATCTTACAGTGGTTGTTTTTTTTTTCCTAGTCTGCAACCAAACTCCACAATATGGCTATATAATCCTGAAAAAGAAGAGAATTTAAAAATCCCTATACCCCAAATTATAAACTATAGTGCATATTGCTTTTCCTTGAAATTGGGGTTTCAAAAACATGAAACAAAAACAACTTTCGGCATCTAAATTGTAAAGTAGGAAATCCTTGAAGGATAAATGAACATAGAGGTGATGATATTAATTTAAACCTGAAGGATGCATTACATGTGCTGTATGTATAGAAACGTCTACAGGCTAGCCAAAAACAGAGCAGAAATCCCCATTGTGGAGCCTGTTTAAGACTGAGAAAGTCATACTCATTTACTTATGAACAGCGACCATGACAGTTTCTCTAGGGGGAAAGAAATGACTATTCGAAGTTCCTTTCAGGAGCCTTGGAAATTTGGGCTCTCCATTCTTCTTCCATCTAGATTTCCAGTACGTGCTTTCCCTAACGTCTTCTACACCCATCTACCTGGGCGGACACTGCATTTCCTCAGACTCTGGAGAGGTGACTGAGATCATGGGCTTTGAGTTCAACTTCGAGCCCAAAACCAACTAGCAAGTTATCTACTTCCCCAAAGCGTCAGTATTCTCAATTATAAAATGGAAATAACAGTAGCTTGCTTCACAGGGTTATTGAATCCAGGTAATTCAGGATGTGATGTATAGAAAGTACTCGATACATACTACTACTCTTACTGCTACCATACTACAACTCTCTCAATTAAACAACTGCTCATTTATATTTGCTTTGAAAAGGTCGGTGTTTAATTAAAACTCTGCCATGAGTTAACTCCTTACAAAGACTATCTAACCAAACTGCGTTTTGCCTATTTGCCAAACAAGTTATCAGCAAAAGCTGGCAAAAAAAATTCACTGATTTCATGAAATTGGAACATTACAAAAGTTACTCCAAATGTAATTAGAAAAAAACTTTATCTTTAAATTAATGCTGAGGACAATCTGCACTGTTTGAAGGTTAGATGTATGGAAGTCCCTTCTGTTTTCTTTAGTTTTAACATAAGACAAACAGAAGAAAAAAATGTTGCTGAAATATGTATGTCCAAATATATACACATATACATATACGTACACACACATATATATACCTCTAAACTGATACATATGCATATTTATACCTATAAATGGAGATATACACCTATATACAAACATATATGCAACAGCTACAATTTTAATTATCCACTAGGAAATACTTCGCTTAAAATAAAATAAAATAGGATAACTTAATTTAAATTAATTAAAAAGTGAAGATCTGGCTTCTTTCCACGATGACAGTATTCTTGACCCAGAGAGTTCACTCCCAATGGAGTCAGGAATACACAAGTGGCACCTCCAGATGTGCTACGTATAACAATGCTGTACATAGCTACGCTCATGAGCCCACGAATAATGTGTCTTCAGTGAGTTTTAATGCTTCTTCCCTTGGCAGACAAGGCCCAATTCAAAGGCACCATTGTACTCATTCTTGGGGCCTGCGATACAAGACCCATGTCTTTACTAGGAGTAGAGCTGGTTTCTTCCCTGCTTTGAAACGCCTGGAGCCTCTGACCATTCATCTTTTCCCCAGCAGTCCGTTGACATCTTTGGTTTCAGTTCGGCCACATCCAGCTATCATTTGACTGAAATCAAAGAACATGAGGACAACTAGGAACCCATCTAGCTGGCATGGAAAGAAACTCACTGACTAGTGGAACATTATGAGTCAGTAATGGTTAAGAAAAAGAAGTTGGTCAGACTTTCTTTCTCCTCTTTAAATGTTTTTCATCTAGGGGTACGTGGGTGGCTCAGTCAGTTGAGTGTCGGACTTGGTTTTGGCTCAGGTCATAACTTCAGGGTCCGGGGATGGAGCCCCTCAACAAGCTCCGTGCTCAGTGGAGTCTGCTTGAGGATTCTCTCCCTCTCCTTTTGCCCCACCCCGTGCTCTCTTTTTCTCTCCTCAAATAAATAGATGAATATTAAAAAATATGTTTTTCATCTAAAAGTTCAGCAAAACCTGGCAACAGAAAGAGCCTTGGATTATTTCCTAGGGCTGCTAAATACACATTGCCTCCATTTCTCAAGTCCAAAGAATGGCGTGATCCTAATTCTACTGTTTTACATTTGGATTTGACTTACTTGCTGATGTCATTCAGACAATGATTTCCAAATAACCGAATCGCTGCAGCAGCAGCAGCAGCAGCAGCAGCAATAGCAAGCCCTGGATTAGCAGTTAGGAGTTTGGGGTTCTACTCCGTGCTTTACTGTTAACTGTGTGATGTTAGACACAATCTCTTTCTTCTCTGAGCCTCCCTCTTCTCATCCATTAAAAAAAGAGGTAAACTTGGAGGTGTCAGAAATTATTTCTAAATATTTTTAATCTAAATAATTTTCTCTAATGGGGAAAAATAATGAGCAAGAAATTTTTTTAAAGATTTTATTTATTTATTTGAGAGAGAGAGAGTGCTCACGTGCGCATGAGTGGGGGAACGGGCAGAGGGAGAAGCAGACTCCCTCCTGAGCAGGGAGCCTGATGTGGGACTTGATCTCAGTACTCTGGGATCATGACCTGAGCCAAAGGCAGATGCTTAACTGACTGAGGTGCCCCAAGAAATTTATTTAAAAATTATTTACAGCTCTTTAGAGAGGATATATTCTATAAAACAGTATCATTGTATGCATTTTTTGCCCCACAACAGAGGTAGATGAAGGTGATTTTCCTTCTTAGAAGACTGAGAAAATCTAGAGAGCAGGGTCTCATACTCTGGCCATGACGACTGATATTGTTAATAAAATTTCTGTTTTTCTGCTTGACAAAATGCAATCACTATCTATGAAAATGGAGTAAATCAATTAGGAAATCTGAGTAAAAATTGATATTTTATTATTTGATAGACTACATTTCAGTGAGGGATAGTTACTTGATTATTTACTTGTTTAATATCTTGTGGTAAAACATTAGGAACAGAAGAAGGCGGCAAAATTAATAAAACCCTTCCTGTCTAAATTCATTAGAAGCTAACATTATCCTTTGCCATTTTCCCAATGACAGAACATACATAGCAGGAGGTGGCTGAATTGCCTTCTGCTTCCTGCTGAATTTTTCTTTAAGAATGTGAACCCTTAATCAGAAGTGACATGTTTCTAATCTAATGTTACATATGGGAGGTGTATGGGCATATAAAGTCAAGGCCTCCCCCTCACATCAAAAGACAAACAGCTATTTTTAGATGGGTCAGCTATTATGGAAAGACTAAGCCATTCTTTCCATAAGAACTAGCCTAATAAAACCAGCACCAGTACATCTCCAGAGCCATTTATTTAAACAATGAGACTCCAAATTACAACAGCACAACCATAAGGTTATCAATTGTGCCACAAATAGCTTTGCCTGTCACTAAAATATTAAGTAAATTTTAAATGGTAGTCCTGTATTTGATAGCAACAACCACATATTTCTCACCTTATATCAAAACTATAAACCACATCCTATATTGCATAAAGAAATATATCCCCAATATGTCCCATAATGGCCAAAGAATGATGGGGAGGAGGGTTTTGTTGACATGCAAACATGTTTATGATATATCCATTGTTATAGAAAAAAATTCAAATCACAAGATAGCATTTATAATGAAAATCTATTTTTATAAAAAAACTTCCAATATGCTTTTTTATGAGAAAAGTATCTGAAAGACTATAAAGCAAGGTACAGGTAGTAGTTATCTCTGGGTAGTAGAATTAAGAGTAATTTTATTTTCATAACTACATTTTCTAAATTTTTAAAAATAAATGTGTATCACCTCCTGATAGGAAAAGTTTTTTGTCTTAATGATGTCTGTTGAAGAGTTTTTAATATGTGATAAAATGCTTATGATATAAATAATATGCAGTCCAACTTGGATTCAGATTCTAAATGTTAACAGAATGTACATTGTTATATTCAAAAAAGATGTCATCATTTGATAATTCAGGTTTTCTTGTATACCAAAATGTAATGATTTTGTTTTTCTTTTCTTAATCAGATTTTTTCAAGGAGATAAATACAATTGCTAAATAACTGAAATATCATGTTAAATACTGCTGTATGCATAATGAGATGGGAGTATATATGCTTAAAAACACATGTGCCATACATAAGCAAAATAATAGGACTATGGGATTTGGCGAGAGAGAAAAAAATTTAGAAATCACTTAAATGAGTAATTATATGACTTATTAATTGTAAGACAAGGTCTTTTAATTTTCTGCCGACTGTAATTATTAATTTACTTTTGAAATCTAACAAGTGTCTCCTATTTAAAGTAAATAACAGTCTAAATTCTATGTAACATTCTTTATAATGTCAATATCAGATTAAACCTGATTTTTACCTGCTAGGGTTTTAGCACGATTCATTAACAAAAATCATACATTTTCCATATCATTTTCCCTTGAAGTGTTCTGAACATGATTTGACTGGGCCTATCTTATTTGTGAATAATATATAGTTAATCTGTTTGAAATATTTCCTTTGTAAATTGCTAGGAATTCTTCTTGCCTCGTCACCTGGAAAGTCTTTTGTCACCAATTATCCATCTGGGTTACTCCTGAGAAAATATTCTTCCTCCTCCAGATATAGCTCCTGACAGAAATCCCTAAATAGCACTGTTAAAGACAAGAGATATTTGATTTTATGATCAAACTGGTGTAATTGAGCTATCAACCAGTCAACAATGAAGGTGAGAATCTATATTCAAAGATTTCATTATTCTTTAGCCATAAACTATAAATTTAAGTTTCAAAAAGTTATTATTCATAACTTTGGTTAGTTATTCCTGTATCCCATAGATTTTTTAAAAGATTTTATTTATTTATTTGCCAGAGAGAGAGCGAGAGAGAGCAGGGAGCGAGTGAGAGTATAAGCAGGGGCAGCGGCAGCTTGAGGGAGAAGCAGTCTCCCTCCCAATGTGGAGCTCAATTCCAGGACCCTGGGATCTGAACCAACTGCAGACACTTAACTGACTGAGCCACCCAGGCACCCCTGTATCCCATAGATCTTATGAATAAGTTGAGAAACTAGGTACACGATGAAACATGATGAGGAAATGGAAAGCCTTTTTAAGAAATTGCACAATACTGGATTAAATAATTACTTCATGCATACTACAAGCGAGGCCCTGGGCTGGGCTACAGGGCAGCTTTTACAGGCGGTCATGCCACTTGGGTCTGAAGCCAGGCATTCATTTTCCTTGCTCCAGATTGTGTGCTGCCAAATGCAGTGGCTAGAGTTAACTGACTCCAGTATACGTTTTTTTAGTGGTTCCCTTTTTTCACTCTAGATATGCCTGGGCTAGACGTTTCCCATTCTCTTCAATCCACTTGCTCATGCTTCTGTTTCTACACAATGGACCCAGTGTCTTACTTGGCTGAATTGTGAAAAGATAACTGAAGTAAAATTCTGCAATATAAAATGGCTACCTTGATATGTGAAGCTTTCCCTTTGCCAGACTTCAAATATCCCCACATTCATTCATTCATTAAATAGTAACACTGAACACACTGAACACTTGTTATCTACCAATTACTATGCTACTCCAAATATATAATTTCATTTTCTAGTCTGATGTTAGATTACATATTCTTTTAGATTCATTAATTATTGATCCAGAGGATGACTGGGTTGTAAAAACATTGGTATCATCTAATTTACTCCTCTGTTTTATAAACGAGGAAATTAAAAACCTGGATAAGACACTCAAGGTTACAAAAGTCCAAACTAAAACCTGAGTTTCATTATCATTATGCTTTGTTAAGGAAGTTGGTTGCATTGCCTACTTGTGTCCATTTATGTATCTGAACAACATTAAAACTTTGTTCTCTGAACCTCTAATATAATTATCAACCAGAAGAACACTGGGATAACAGAGAGTGAGCTGCTAATCTGTGCTTTTCGTGATGGGGAAACATAAATCCAATCTGAATGAAAACCGGTGAAACGTAGCCTATGACATAACACCTAAAATATTTTCCATATATCTGAATGTCAATCTCCAACCTCCATTTTCTGAGCTCCTCAAAGCCACTGTACCTTAATGCAAGCTTGCTGAGTGGTTGTTCTGCTATCCTCAAAACTCCTGCTATCCACACAATATATCAGCATGAGTGTACTCAGAGCTCCTGCTGTGTACAATCAGACACATAGGGCTACTCATGCAGGAGGACAACTGATTTCATAAGGAAGTTATCAAGGTTTTAACTGAAGGGCTTTGACCACTCCTTCCTGGGTTATGGCTTAGCCTGGTGGTCTATGGTCATGGATCCCACCCTCTAAGCCACACATCCTTTGAGATGAGGTGATATCTTTTTCAGACACAGCTCCTGAAAGGAGATGTTATGTATAGAAGATTCTCTACCTCCAAGAGATTAGAAATATCATTTCTTGGCTACAGACTTTTAAATCCTGAGTGATATTTCCAGGATAATAAAATCAGATATTCCTAGGTCTCTGAAACATAACAGTTTTCCTTTTCTAAATTTTATCATAAAAATTTTCAAACTTACAGACAAATTGAAAGAAAAGTACATGAATACCTATATACCAATGACAAAATTAAACAAGCATTGGGGTGCCTGGGTGGCTCAGTAGGTTAAGGGTCTGACTCTTGCTTTCATCTCAGGTCATGATCTCAAAGTTGTGAGATCGAGCCCTGCGTTGGGCTCTGCACTGGGTGTAGAGCCTGCTTAAGATTCTCTCTCTCCCTCTTGCTCTGCCCATCCCCCCCTCCTGCCTTTCTAAAACAAAAAGAAAAATTAAATAGGCATTAATATTTTGCATACGACTTTCTCCCTCTCCTTTAATACCTGAACATTTCACTAAGGTAAACCCTACAAAAGAAGCTTACTTAGATCCTCTGAATGTTCTCTTCTCTGTCCCCCTTGTCCCTGCCAATGTGTGTGGATCTCAATGGGAGAGGAGTTGAAGGGTAAGTAGGGAAAGAAATTATGTGGAATAAATCCTAGCAATGGTAATTTTAATTGAATTCCTTTTACTTACACATTACAAATGAACCTTCTGTAATTGATAAGAGAGTATGTGGTCTGTATTCAATTTCTAGCCATGAAACAAATCACTCTACGGTTTATCAGTAAAAAACTAGAATAAGATACTTATAAATTTCCTGTAAAACTTTGTTATCAAAGTCAGAATTAACAATACAACTGATAGTATGATTATAATTCATGTGCCTTCTCTGTCTAGTAGTGTTAATTTCCTACATGTCAGATGTGTTCAAACCCTTTGTTGAAAGAGGGGATGGGAGAGTGATGATTTCTCATTGTTGTATGAGTTACAGCAGTGTCATATAGTGGGTCTTAATGATAAGAAGCAGCAGCCATTGATGTTTTCGTCTGATTATATAATGATAAAACAAGCTATATTTGTCATCTATATTGGTCCTCTCTTTTCCTTCTCAATTCCAAAGACATCCTGATCATTGATTTTCCCATCCATTCAACTTTGCATATATAAATTCAGAACCGACAAACTTTGTTGAGCGTATTTATGGTGTAGATGCTTTGTCATTGCTGGGTATACCAAGGAGAATACAACTTGTTCTCTGTTTCCAAGGTGGGTGTTCCACAGAAATGGGAAGAGCTCAGGGTAATTTCTGCATGACTGCTGTGCAGATTAAGTGATTTGCTAAGCAAATGCCTCCAGCACTGGGTCTGGTGTTTAGCCAAACCTTGCCACTTGCCAGTCCTCCCCCTCATTCACCACCAAGTAGGTGTTATTTCCATGCTTCCTTCTGCCTTCTTCAGGATTCTGACCACTCTCTGTGCTTAACTCTTCAAAAGTGTGAACTACAGTCTCCTTTGAACCCCGGCCCTGGTCTCCCCCACAGCCTGCATGGTCACACTCTCATCAAGGTCTTTGTGATTCTAAATGTTTCATTCCAGGTGGTAAATTTAGCACAATGTATCCATTAACACAATTCTTTCCATTAGTGCTTCAAAGTCCACACCTTTGGTGGAATCTTTGCCAACATTGTCAATTTCTCTCTCTGCTGTTTCTCTATTTTCTAAGACATCTAAGACATCTAAGGATGTGAGCCCTGCCCATATCCAAGCCATCTCCTCACCTCCGGTAGCTGACAGGACACACATGCTTTTTCCGTGCCTCACCCTCACCCACTCTCCCTTGGCAGCCAAACGCCACTCTCTCTGAAAATACCATTAACAAAGAAGCTGGTTCATAAGCACTAAGACAATGTGCCAGTCAGACACACTGACTATATCAGATAATGAAAACAAGACATGACAGATAAGAAAAAATGTGGTAGTGGGAAGCATCCTAGCGTAGTGGTTAAGAGCTGTGGCTCTAAACTTGGATCTGAGTTCAAATCTCATCTTTGCTGCTAACATGCTTTGTGATTTTAGATGTCAGCCTCAGTTTCCTCATTTGAAAATAAAGATCATAACAGTTTCTAACATATGAAGTTGTTGTAAGGATTAATTATAACAATGCATGGAAAGCATTGAGTTAAAAACGCAATATCTGACCCCATAATAAACGAATAATACTATTGTTACTACCATAATTATTATGATAAGGTAACCACACGTGTGTAAAACAGAATTGATCAGAGACATTTGAATGTTTCAGAATTTAGAGTTTCTTCCCAATAACACAGAGGAATCCTTTATATTGTAATAATGTAATTTTTCAGAGGAAGATAGATATCTTTTTTTCTCCATTTTCTTTCAGGAAACCATCTATTGCTTCTAATACAATATAAACTTTAAAAGAAGAAACAGTCTTATTTTACAATTCATCCTCACCTTAACAGCAGAGTATCACAATTACTTTCCGACATAAAAGTACATTGAATAGTGTAAATTTATTAGAAATAAACGTGGGATAACAACTTTATTTATTTGCAAGTCTGATTGCTCCTTGGAGGATAAGAAGGCACAAAAAGCCTTCCTGTAGTCAGAGGACCAGACCCAATTCATGCAGCTTAGGAGCAATTTATGAAACCAAGCATCTGCCATGCTCAAACAAGTATCCAGCATTCAAAATTTTTTTCCATTTTAAGGAAGCCCTATATCTCAGCTATTTTGATTGTTTATCCTTACTCCTTAAAGAAAGCAGCTTTAGGATCAGCAGCTGATATTAGAAGATAATTCAGAAAAACTTATTCTTAGCTAGGGCTAAGTCCCTTGGTAAACATGCTCCCCTAAGCTCTCAGATATCTACTGTATAGGGGATTTAACTGCTTTTGACAGAATTGAAGAAGGAATAAGGAAAACAGCAAAATACTCCCCTCCAATAAAAATCAATAACTATTTCGTTCAGGAAAAGTTCAATTTTGAAATGGACACTACAAACCTGAGGCCGTAAAGAACCGTCCCATCTGGATGCAGGCGGATCATGCGGTTCTTGACGGTCACTCCGTGTACAAATGACTTCTTATCATTCAGGAAGTAGGTATCAGGCACCCAGAGCTGGTCTGCCACTCTGTTGTCCAGAGTCAAGTTTAAAGGTATTACATTATAGGACAGTCTCTTATCTCTCCAGGCTTGCTGGAAGTACATTGTCAAGGTATAATCCTGTGAATGTGAAAAAAAAATGGTTATTTTGTACCCAAACAGACTTGGGAGATAGGCAAACACTTTAGTATTCATAAGAAAAGAAAATATATACGACCACACACTAGAAACGCATACTATTCACATATAGGCAAATATTAATTTATTAAACCCTTTCTTGCTGAACACCCACTATGTGTCTGTCAGGCACCATGGCAGGCACTGTAAATATGGAAATGAGAAGAGCATATTCTGGTGAAATTTATTATGTGTTACCCAGGAAGAAAGATGGTAAGGAATAATTAGTGAATTAACTCGTCCTTCCCAAAGTGGGGTACATAAAAGTGTTTTAGATGGGGTACAAATACAATTGCAAAAAAGCGGTTAATTTGTTACAGTAGTAATTTTAAGAGTTTGTCAATGAGAATCCTAAACAATCTAATCAAGGTGGATTTCCCAAGAGAGATGACATTTACACTGAGACTTAACGTAGCTTCTTGGCTAAACAATATTAGCTCAGTCAGTATTTCATGAGAATTTTAATCTCAGGATTCTCTTAGCTTTTGAGAAACAATGGGTTGTTATAAAGCGAGCACTGAACTTGGAGTCCCAGATCCAGCATTTCTCAATTGTTTATGGCATGTATTTTATAAAACTTCTTTTGTTTAAGTTCCATTAACTATAAATGGGACTTTCAATATGTACCTGATCTAAGCAGAAGATTGTTATAACAAATGTATAACTCAAATGCAATTTGTAAACTACAAAAAGCTATATACTATAAATAAGCATTTACATATATACTGTGACATGTTTTATCCATTAGAGGCCTATGGGTACAATGCAATTGCTCTCTCACCTGCATTTGAGTAACTTAATGAAAGACCAAATATTCATTTCAAAAGATAATTACCATTTTATTTTAAAATCAATTCACAATGTTCTACTTAAGGGCTTTTGAAAAAACTGGAATCATATATTAATCACCTCTGCAACCTGAGAGCCAGCATAGTCCTAGGGCACAAACAGTGAATGAATGAATGAATGAATGAATATCCAATAAGGTACACCTACTGGATTTCTGCACATATTGGCATACTTTTGTAGATAAGATACACAACTCAATCTCTGTGAAGTCCTTAAGTTTTTCCAACCCTTATTGAGATTTATACATCCTAATTTGGTTATATAATTTTAAAATGTAACTTATAATATATTACCTGCTAAAAACATTGAATAGTTTTAATAGGAAAAATAAAATCCCTCTGCAAAAAAATCAAATATTTTCACTTGTTTCATAAATATGCAAATTTTGATCTCATTCAGAAGTCAGGGTAGGGCTGACTTCTGAATGAGAAGTATAGAATCACAGTTCTATTCTAACAAAAGATTCATTAATATCCTCAAGTTATATCAAATAATTGTAGGTGAAATTTCCTTTAGTGGATCAGTTTAGTCAGTGTTCTGAAGTGCTCTGCAATACTCAGCTTTCATAAAAAAAACAGGATGAGGATCTCTAGAGTAGCATCTTGATTTATAGTAAAAACAACCTTGTAGACTTATGAATTACATAACTAGAAAACAGGAAAAGGACCAGATACATTTTTTACACGTGTCTATGTTATAGCCTAAAAAGTAAGACATAAACAAAAGAGGCAATTTATATGGTACTTAAGAGAATACATTTTGTAATTTCTAATTCTTGGAGATAAAACTGAAAATTTGATTATTATCTCTATTAGAAGATAAAGCTATTTATGCTTCTTTGATCATAAGCCCTGTTAAGATTTAGGGGAGATAATACTGCTTGGAAGGTGCTGGAGTTTATCAGCCCGCTGAGATGTGTTTGAACACAGAAACTGTATTCTCTTCGGAGCTAAATAAATGGCACCACTGTGATAACCAGTGCCATATGCTATTTCCTGTTATTTGTCAGCAAGGCAAAGCCTGCTAAGAAATGCACCCAGACAGACCCTCGTCAGGCTGCTGTCACATCAATTTTCATTTCATTTATTTTTAAATGATACATGAAATGACACAGTCGAGAGTAGAAGAAAGTCCTGAATCTAAATAAATGTTATTGGACTTAAGAAGAAAGAGTGGTTCTGTGTTCCAACCTCTCTCCCAAGCCTCTATCCACCCAAGATAAATCCCTTGAACATTCACATAAAAAAGTATATCCTTTACTTTTAACAACCCCACCTTTTGGAAGTTGTCTCACAATTGGTTTATTCAAACTGAAAACAACAACAACAACAACAACAACAACAACAACAAAACCAAGTAAACCACTTCTGGCTGCTTCTCAATCCATGGCATCACCATGCAAGAACTTAGATAATCATAACTAAAACCAATTGACTTTGAATGGTGTTTAAGATGCAGTAAGCCCACTACAGGCTGTCTCTCTCACTAATTACAACTAAATATCCTGGAAATAATTTAAAAAAAAAAAAAAGGAAAAAAAACCCTACCTAAGGACTATGCAAAGCAAGAACAGTATGTAGATTGGAGAGGGAATCAAAATGTGAAGAAAGACCATTCCATGGGTGAATTTATTGTTTATTTTTTCTCCCTCTTTTAATCTCATTAAACACAAACACACACAAAGCCCAAAGCAAATAAATGGAGAGCTATACCATGTTCATGGCCTTGAAAAGTATTGTTAAGATGTCAATTTCCCCAAACTGATCTATAGATAAAATTCAATCCCAATCAATACACAAGCAGGACTTTTTATAGATATGCACAAGCTGATTCTAAAATTTATATAGAAAGCAAAAAGAAAAAAAAAAAAAAGAGAATAGACCAAACAACTTTGAAAGGAAAGAGCAAAGTTGGAGGACTCACTATCTGATTTCAAGACTTACTATTAAGCTACACCTAAGACAGGGTGGTACTGTGGTACTGATAGAAACACAGATCAATAGAAGAATCTAAAAACAAACCCACACAAATATGCTCAATGATTTCTCACAAGGATACAAAGGCAATAGATTGGAGAAAGCACAATCTTTTAAACAAAGAGTCTGGATCAACAGGAACACCCATAAATAAATAAGAACCTCACCCATACTTTATACCTTACACAAAAAATTAACTCAATTACACAGACTTAAACGTAAAGCTATAAAACTATGAGAAGAAAACATAAGAGAAATTGTGACTTTGAGTTAGGCAAAGACTTTGAAAAAAGCCCACAAGCACAAGCAATAAAACAAAATACTGATAAATTGGACCTCAACAAAATTTAAAACTTCTGCTCCATGAAAAACACTATGAGGAGAGTAAAAAGACAAACCACAGACCGTGAGAAAATATTTGCAAATCATGTATCTGACAATGGACAGGTATCCAGAATATATAAATGTATAAAGAATTCTCAAAACTCAACACACAACCCCATAAAAAATGGGCAAATTATATGAAAATTAAACCAATGAAGAAACACAAATGATAAATAAGCACAGGAAGCGATGCAAAACATCATTACTCATCATGGAGAATCAAATTAAAAACTAAAATGAGATGCTACTACACACCCATTAGAAAAGCTAAAATAAGGGGTGCCTGGGTGGCTCAGTCAGTTAAGCATCCAACTCTTGATTTCAGCTCAGGTCATGATCTCAGGGCTGTGAATTGAGCCTGGCATCGGTCTCTGCCCTGGGCATAGAGCCCGCTTAAGATTCTCTTTTTCCTTCTCCCTTTACCTCCTCCCTCTCCTAAAAAACAAACAAACAAACAAACAAAAACCTCTAAAAACAAATGACAATTCCAAGTGCTGGTGAGGCTGCAGAGCAACTGAAAATCTTATCTGTTGCAGGTAAGAATATAAATTATTAGCCATTTAGAAAAGAGTTGGACGGTTTCTTATAAAGTTAACATACATCTGACAAATGACCCAGTAATCTTACTCCAGTGTGCAAATATTTACAGCAGCTCTCTATTAATTGCCAAAGCAGGAAGCCATCTGGATGAGTGATCTTCAGCAGATGAAGAGATAACAAACGGGTACATCCATGAAACAGAATACTACTCAGCAACAAGATAGAACAAAACCGTAATATATGCAACATCATCAATGTTTTTCAAATACAGAATATTAAGTGAAAGAAGCCAGATTCAAAAGGATACATATTATATGACTCCATTTATACCACATTCTGCAAAAGGTTAAACTATAGGGTTAGTAGTTCCCTGGGATTCAAGATAGGGAAAAGGCTGACTACAAAAGATCAGCATAAGGGAATGATTTGGGGTAAACAAATTGTCCTGAATCCTAATTGCAGTGGCTGTTACATGACTAGGCATTTGTCAAAACTCATGGAACGGTATACCAGAATGAATGCACTTTTATATAACTGAATTTAAAGAAAAAATAAAATTTAAAACTGCTTAAAAAAAACATAGTCCATAGGGTCAGACACACCCAGGTTCATATCCTAGAACTTTTCACGTTCCTCTGTTGTGACCTTGGGTGAATCCTCTCATATTTCTGCACTTGTTTTCAACTCAGAAGAACAACTAAAGTTAATTAACTTAGAAATTGGGGGTAAACAAAACTGCTTTGACATCTGTGGGGGAAAAAGCAGACTGATGCTATAAAATGAGTCTCTTCTGTGCATACTGGGGGACAAACAGCCCCATCAGGATGGGCTGAAAAGACTCCCACTCAACAGTAATAACTTCACAATTCCTCATTGGTACGATGAGGCAGCTGAAATAGGCAGCCCTTAAGGCTGCTTCTAGGAATAAAATAATTCCATTCTAAGAAACGTTTTACTGACTTTGTGTTCAAATGCATGTTGTCACTTTAAAATCTTCTAAATGTCTAAAATATTTCTTATATTTGTTTTTTGCTATCTTTGTAATTTGTTTTCTAATACCAAGATTCAAACTTTTCCTGTTTCTTTGGCTTAGTCTTCTAGAAAATGTATACTATGAAATAATTTCTGTGTGTATTTCTTAACTGTTTTAAGTTTATTACTTTGCAAATTGCCTAATTCATGCTCTTTGAACATTTTTCTGCTTGAGTGTTTACCACCTGCTATTGGGTATTTCAAGATAGATAGATATAGATATAATATAGGTAAATGATACAGGCATAGATACAGATAAAACGTTCTTACTTTGCTATTTTCTTATAAATTTCTTTTTATATTTATCTTAACCTTATATTTTGAACACATTAGTACAGAGTTGCACACAGCTTCCTCTAAAATTAACATTTTGCAAAACCACAGAACAATATCAAACCAGGATAGTAACATTAATGCGACACTATTAACTACACTATAGACATTATTAGAACACCACCCATTTGTTCACTAAGGTCCTTTTACTGTTGCAGGATCCAATCCAAGATATCACCTTGCACTTAGTTTTTATGCTCCTTAGCCTCCTTCAATCTGTGGCAGTTTCTCTTTGATGATGTTTATGCTTTCGAAGAATACTGGTCATTTATTTTGTTGAATGTCTCTCAGTTTGAGTTTGTCTGATCAGACTGTTCATACAGTTTGGGCAAGAATATCACCAAAGAAGCATTATATAAGGGGTACACGAATATTAATCTTGAACAGTTGATTAAGGTTGTATCTGCCAGGCTTCTTCGCTGGGAAGTTAATGTTTTCCTTTGTAATAAATAAATATCTTGGAGTTGACACTTTAGAACTGTGAAAGCAGTAAGATTATTAGGCTGACTTCTAATATCACTATAATCATTTGCATGCTTTCCAAATTTCTATTTCTCTTCATTCACCTCAACCTGAATTGATGTATTCAATCCATTGACAATGCTTAACTATTAATAAGACAAACCAAAAGAAGTAAATACAAACATAAGCCATTTCGTGTGTTTTATTATTAAATAATGAGAACTATCTTTTTGAGGAGCATTCTGTCTACCTCCTCCTTTCACAAATGAGTGGATCCTGCTCTCAGCTATAGACCTTCCCTCTGGATGTATGGCGCAGCATCTTATCCTATCTCAAGCCTGCAGATTGCACTTTGTGGTCCATATTCATACATGAGCCCGATTTGCTGCTCAACCACAAACCTTCAGCCTTCTCTCTATCTCATTTATCTCCACTGTTTTCCATATGCTTTTTTGTTCCCTGCAGACCTCACCCTTTCTAATCAATGGAGCTTTCCCTTTCTTCTTTCAGAGCATGGCTATGTATGTGAGAAAAATTATAAATGTAATTACATCATTGTCCATCCCTTTATGTCCTTTTTCTTAGTTTTTTGTTTGGGGGAACAGATAGTGGGGTAGGGTCCTGGTTTCACATGTGTTTACTCTGCCATCTGAATGAAAGACAATGCACAGACATTCATCTCCCCCAAATACTTATTGCTATATTAGCGGAAAAAAAAATTAATAAAGACCATCAGTGTGGAACTGAGTAAATACAATACAGTACAAATACATAATGGAATACAGGCTGGAATTAAAAATAACATTGTAAAGATATTTACTGACATGAAGAGATGTTCTCAACATATTGTTATATATTATTGTTTTTTAAAGAATACTACAAATCAATATGCACAATATGATTCTGTTTTGAGTTATATAAATATATATTGGCAAAAAATGTCTAAAAGAAAATATAAACAGTGGTATCTCTGTATGGTGAGATGACAGGAGATTTTTAAATCTTTTTGTAACCTATGATATATATATATATCATTATATATATACCAATATATATACATTATATTATATATATACCTATGTATATAATACCTACAACAAAAACTATATAAATAATTCCTTGTCAAATTAAATTATAAAAATAGAATCTAATATTAAAAATGTCTTTACTTTTTGCATATTTTAGAGCTCAGCATAAAGGAAAAGGAAATATAGTAATAAATGAAAAATTCTCAGCCTTTTGGCTTGTTAACAAAACACACATCTCCTTTGTATTGATCAAAGGATTTTATCTAAAATCACACAAGAAGTAAGACCTTTAAGTGGTAAACCATTTTTCCATCCCAGGGAAATTCACAGTTAAGCCATTATTGAGAAGTGAAAATACATCCATAATTTTCCTCCTAAATATCAAAAGAGGAGATCCCAGACTCTTCCTCTGACACTAACTTCAATCTTCCTCATAGTAACCATTAGGAAACTTCATTTTATTACTAATGTAAAGGCTTCATATCTGTTCCTTGTTTAATACTCAGAGGAAATGAACACACACACACACACACACACACACACACACACACGCACCCACACCACACCACCCTCTATATTGCAATGGGAGTTTGAGCCAATGGATTCTTCCAAAAAGCTTTCAGAGAGACTCCATTGTTTGTAAATTCCACTCTTCTTTAAAGTCTGCTCTACTCGCTTCATCTCTCTGAATCTGTTTCCTCATCCAAAGTGAATGAACAGAAATTAAGAGCTTCAGGGTTTTCAGAGTTTGAGTTTCAGATGTTCTAGGATTCTGTGTCACTCCATTTTTCTTCAACTAATCCTTCTCCTAAATTTTTTGTTTCAACTAAACTTTTCTACCTCCCCAATCCATCTTTACCTTCCACTTTGTTATTCTATTCCCCATACACTTCTTTGTCTGCCTTCCGCAAACCGACCCATTCTCTAAGCATTTATGAGGACTCTCCCTCTTCTCCCTCTGTCACCATCCATGTTCATCCTCGGAATCCTTTAATGCAGTGGTTTGTAGCCTCCTAAGCATCCTTGAATTGAACTGGTACCTAATGTGATGTTAATTAGAGGAGAGGGGTAACCTCCCCAGCTAAACTGCCCTGTGTTCTTCAGTGCCTGAGCATCTTGTCTTTCACATAATTGATGCCTTATAAATATTTATCCATGGACACATTAAAATAAAGCTTGTTCTCACTTCTTCACTTGTCCTAATGGGTTTCAAATTTTGATTCTTTAACCCCCCCTTACTAATCATTACTCCTAAACCCACTAAGGAATTTGTTCTTCCCACCCACTAGCATTCGAGAGTGAGTTTTCATTCTATTCCTTTCCCACATGTCTCCAATACCCTTAGAGCTACTGGTTTGTTTTTTTTTTAAGTTTTTTATAGCTCCTCTAATTCTACTAGCAAAGTCCCCAGGGCTGAGAATGAGGATTTCTGAAGGACACAATTATCTACCCAAAGCAGAAAGAACTCAGAGAGAAGTACAAAAATTCCCACAAAGCCTTTTCCGCATTCCTAGCTCTTTAAAATGCTCTCTGTCTTCCACATCTGAGCCCACAAATTGGTGATCCAATTATAGGTCATGGCAATATTTCCATATTCGCAGCCTCCTAAACTAGAATGTAATGGAGTAAAACTCAGCCCCCACTTAATAGAAGCCATCACACCAGATGTTCCATTGCAGCATTTCAGAAGAAGCACATGGCTGCAGCTCTGACTAATTGCTAGAGACACAGTGGGGACATGAGAGCCGCACCTAAGATCACCCATAAGGGAAATCTAAGTTCAGAGGTGACTGATTATCTTCTTGTATGTGAAACTAAAATGCACGTGGACAAGACAATGAGCTTTTCGGCCAGGGCAAAGAAATTTCTCACGTACCAAGGCAAAGGTATCAGGATTACGTCAGACCTGTCTACAGAGACCTGGAATGAGAGAAAGGCTTGGGGGGGCATTTTTAAAGCTCTTTCAGAGAAAAACATGCAGCCAAGGATCCTTTATCCAGCAAAGCTGTCATTCAGAATTGATGGAGAAATAAAGACGTTCCAAAATCGCCAATCATTAACCAATTTCGTAACCACGAAACCAGCCCTACAGGAGATATTAAGGGGGGCTCTATAAAGGTAAAAAGGCCCCAAGAGTGATACAGAGCAGCAAGTCACAACCGATACAAAGACTTTAAAGAGAAATGGCATCATTAAAATCATATCTGTCAATAATCTCTATCAATCTAAATGGCTTAAACTCTCCCATAAAACGCCACAGGGTTGCAGATTGGATAAAAAGACATGACCCATCCATTTGCTGTCTACAAGAGACTCATTTTGAACCCAAAGATGCATTCAGACTTAGAGTAAGGGGATGGAGTACCATCTTCCACGCAAATGGACCTCAAAAGAAAGCTGGAGTAGCAATTCTCATATCAGATAGACTGGATTTTAAACTAGAGGCCATAGAGAGAGATACAGAAGGGCACTATATTATTCTTAAAGGAAGTATTCAACAAGTGGATATGACAATTATTAATATATATGCCCCCAACAGGGGAGCAGCAAGATACACAAGCCAACTCTTAACCAAAATAAAGAGACATATAGATAAGAACACAGTAATAGTAGGGGACCTCAACACCCCACTATCAGAAATAGACAGAACACCCTGGCAAAAACTAAGCAAAGAATCAAAGGCTTTGAATGCCATACTCGACGAGTTGGACCTCATAGATATATATAGAACACTACACCCCAGAACCAAAGAATACTCATTCTATTCAAATGCCCATGGAACATTCTCAAGAATAGATCATGCTCTGGGACACAAAACAGGTCTCAGCCAATACCAAAAGATTGAAATTATCCCCTGCATATTCTCAGACCACAACGCTCTGAAATTGGAACTCAACCACAAGGAAAAACCTGGAAGAAACTCAAACACTTGGAGGCTAAGAACCATCCTGCTCAAGAATGACTCGATAAACCAGGAAATCAAAAAACAAATTAAACAATTTATGGAGACCAACGAGAATGAATACACAACGGTCCAAAACCTATGGGATACTGCAAAGGCAGTCCTAAGGGGGAAATACATAGCCATCCAAGCCTCACTCAAAAGAATAGAAAAATCTAAAATGCAGTTTCTATATTCTCACCTCAAGAAACTGGAACAGCAACAGAGGGACAGGCCTAACCCACTGACAAGGAAGGAGTTGACCAAGATTAGAGCAGAAATCAATGAATTAGAAACCAGAAGCACAGTAGAGCAGATCAACAGGACTAGAAGCTGGTTCTTTGAGAGAATCCATAAAATTGATAGACCACTGGCAAAACTTGTCCAAAAACAAAGAGAAAGGACTGAGATTATTAAAATTATGACTGAAAAGGGAGAGGTCACGACCAGCACCATTGAAATTGCAAGGATTATTAGAAACTTTTATCAACAGCTATATGCCAAAAAACTAAACAATCTGGAAGAGATGGAGGCCTTCCTGGAAACCTATAAACTACCAAGACTGAAACAGGAAGAAATAGATTTCTTAAATAGGCCAATTAACTATGAAGAAATTGAGTCAGTGATAAACAACCTTCCAAATAATAAAACTCCAGGCCCAGACGGTTTTCCTGGGGAATTCTACCAAACATTCAAAGAAGAAATAATACCTATTCTCCTAAAGCTATTTCAAAAAATAGAAACAGAAGGAAAGCTACCAAACTCATTCTATGAGGCTAATATTACCTTGATCCCCAAACCAGGCAAAGACCCCCTCAAAAAGGAGAATTACAGACCGATTTCTCTAATGAATATGGATGCCAAAATCCTCAACAAGATCCTTGCTAATAGAATCCAACAGTACATTAAAAGGATTATCCATCATGACCAAGTGGGATTCATACCTGGGATGCAAGCATGGTTCAACACTCGCAAATCAATCAATGTGATACATCATATCAACAAGAAAAGACTCAAGAACCATATGATCCTCTCAATTGATGCAGAAAAAGCATTTGACAAAATACAGCATCCTTTCCTGATTAAAACCCTTCAGAGTGTAGGAATAGAGGGTACATTTCTCAATCTCATAAAAGCCATCTATGAAAAGCCTACTGCAAGCATTATTCTCAATGGGGAAAAGCTGGAAGCCTTTCCCTTAAGATCAGGAACACGACAAGGATGCCCACTCTCGCCACTATTATTCAACATAGTACTAGAAGTCCTTGCAACAGCAATCAGAAGACAAAAAGGGATCAAAGGTATCCAAATCGGCAAAGAAGAAGTCAAACTGTCTCTCTTTGCAGATGACATGATACTCTATATGGAAAACCCAAAGGAATCCACTCCCAAACTATTAGAAGTTATAGAACAATTCAGTAAGGTGGCAGGATACAAAATCAATGCCCAGAAATCAGTTGCATTTCTATACACGAATAACGAGACTGAAGAAAGAGAAATTAGGGAATCCATCCCATTTACAATAACACCAAAAACCATACGTTACCTTGGAATTAACTTAACCAGAGACGTAAAGGACCTATATCCTAGAAACTATAGATCACTTTTGAAAGATATTGAGGAAGACATAAAAAGATGGAAAAATATTCCATGCTCATGGATTGGAAGAATTAACATAGTTAAAATGTCCATACTACCCAGAGCAATCTACACTTTCAATGCTATCCCGATCAAAATACCGAGGACATTTTTCAAAGAACTGGAACAAATAGTCCTTAAATTTGTATGGAACCAGAAAAGGCCCCGAATCTCCAAGGAACTGTTGAAAAGGAAAAACAAAGCTGGGGGCATCACAATGCCGGATTTCGAGCTGTACTACAAAGCTGTGATCACAAAGACAGCATGGTACTGGCACAAAAACAGACACATCGACCAATGGAACAGAATAGAGAACCCAGAAATGGACCCTCGGCTCTTTGGGCAACTAATCTTTGATAAAGCAGGAAAAAACATCCGGTGGAAAAAAGACAGTCTCTTCAATAAATGGTGCTGGGAAAATTGGACAGCTACATGCAAAAGAATGAAACTTGACCACTCTCTCACACCATACACAAAAATAAACTCCAAATGGATGAAAGACCTCAATGTGAGACAGGAATCCATCAAAATTCTAGAGGAGAACATAGGCAACAACTTCTATGACATCGGCCAGAGCAACCTTTTTCACGACACATCGCCAAAGGCAAGAGAAATAAAAGATAAAATGAACTTATGGGACTTTATCAGGATAAAGAGCTTCTGCACAGCCAAGGAAACAGTCAAAAAAACTAAGAGACAGCCCACGGAATGGGAGAATATATTTGCAAAGGACACCACAGATAAAGGACTGGTATCCAAGATCTACAAAGAACTTCTCAAACTCAATACACGAGAAACAAATAAACAAATCATAAAATGGGCAGAAGATATGAACAGACACTTTTCCAATGAAGACATACAAATGGCTAACAGACACATGAAAAAATGTTCAAAATCATTAGCCATCAGGGAAATTCAAATCAAAACCACACTGAGATACCACCTTACGCCAGTTAGAATGGCAAAGATAGACAAGGCAAGAAACAACAATTGTTGGAGAGGATGTGGAGAAAGGGGATCCCTCCTACATTGTTGGTGGGAATGCAAGTTGGTACAGCCACTCTGGAAAACAGTGTGGAGGTCCCTTAAAAAGTTAAAAATTGAACTACCCTATGACCCAGCCATTGCACTACTGGGTGTTTACCCCAAAGATACAGACGTAGTAAAGAGAAGGGCCATATGCACCCCAATGTTCATAGCTGCATTGTCCACAATAGCCAAATCATGGAAGGAGCCGAGATGCCCTTCAACAGATGACTGGATTAAGAAGCTGTGGTCCATATATACAATGGAATATTACTCAGCTATCAGAAAGAACGAATTCTCAACATTTGCTGCAACATGGACGGCACTGGAGGAGATAATGCTAAGTGAAATAAGTCAAGCAGAGAAAGACAATTATCATATGATTTCTCTCATCTATGGAACATAAGAACTAGGATGATCGGTAGGGGAAGAAAGGGATAAAGAAAAGGGGGGTAATCAGAAGGGGGAATGAAACATGAGAGACTATGGACTATGAGAAACAAACTGAAGACTTCAGAGGGGAGGGGGTGGGGGAATGGGATAGACTGGTGATGGGTAGTAAGGAGGGCACGTATTGCATGGTGCACTGGGTGTTATACGCAACTAATGACATCAAACTTTACATCGGAATCTGGGGATGTACTCTATGGTGATTAACATAATATAATAAAATAAAATTTAAAAAAAAGACAATGAGCTTTTGCACTATTTTGCTTAGTTCACTTTGCATTTTATTACAGACTAACCTTTGCAGTGATGATGGGACTAATTCCAAGGATGGCTAAAAAACTGAGCCAGTATAACTGGTTATCTCTGTCCCTTTCTTAATATATAATGCACTCTCAGCAGGGGACTCAGTTCACCCTGAGATAATCAATGTCAAAATTACACTTTGTATGTATGATTTGTTCCCTATCATTTGGTGCTTTTTTCTTACCCAGTAAGTTTATCTCAAATTGCTTTAAATTCTTTCCCCCGTTTTAATACCGAACATTGACCCCAGGCTAACATTTTTTTACATGCATTATCTCATTAATCATCATAACAGCCCTATAAGTTATGTATTGGATGGATTCACTATTTATTAGCTGCTGTGAGATTTTGGGCACGCTACCTAACTTCCTTGAGACATCATGCTCTGTAAAACAAAGTAAATCACAGTCACTATTAGCAAATAAGTTCACCCAAGGAAAGTGATTAGTAGAATGCCTGGCTCAGATTATGTGTTCTATAAACGTTTGCTGTTATCATCATTGTTTTCATTATCTCCATTTTCCAGGTGACACATCTGAAACATGGAGATGTGAGGAGTGCCTGGGTGGCTCAGTCGGTTGGTTAAGTGTCTGCTCTCGGCCTAGGTCATGATCCCAGGGTCCTAGGATGGAGCCCCGCATTGGGCTCCCTGCTCAGCGGGGACTCTGGTTCTCCCCTCTCCCCAGCTCATGCACTCTCTCACTCTAATAAATAATTTTAAAATCTTAGAAAAGACAAAATGAAACATGGAGATGTGAGTCACTTTTCCAATGCCGCTCAGTCAATAATTTTCTAAGTTATGATTTGGTTAGGGAAATCTCTGACCATGGAGCCCATGTTTTTTAGTACTATAATGAGCTGCCTCTAGAACACTGATCTTACTGCCAGTTTTGATTTTGAGTCATCACTTCCCAACACTGCTTCTGTTCTACTCCACCCCCTCCAAAAAGTGAGGGAGGAAATTATATTTCTATCTATCTAGCTAGCTAGCTACAAAGTTACATAGAAGAACAAAGAAACTAGAACAATCATGGGCATACATAAGTTATTTCTCGAGAGGAAAAGGTAAATGTTGATCCCTGAGAATTCTCTGGGATTTGAATACTAAAGTTGTATATATATGCACGTCTCCCTGAATAAACATATGGAGACTCAATTTTACACCACATATGATTGCATCAACTCCCTTTGACCATGCAGAATGATTAAAATAGCTTTGGTTTTGGCAGAGTGTATACCTTACTACTGAGAAGCCCAAGGTAATCAGAGGGACTGTAGGGTACTACCTGTAGTAATGCACTTACTCACAAATAATTCAATTGGAAAACTATTTTCAGCAAACTAAAGCATGCTCAGCTTAGATAAGAAAGGAAGAAAGGGAGGGAAAATAGTAAGTACTGTCAAGGATGCGGAGAATAGGAACCCTTGTACACTCTTGGCGGAGATGTAAAGTGATACAGGTGTTGTAGAAAACAGTATGGTAGTTCTTCAAA
Organism: Ailuropoda melanoleuca; assembly: GCF_002007445.2. Lineage (NCBI taxonomy): Eukaryota > Metazoa > Chordata > Mammalia > Carnivora > Ursidae > Ailuropoda > Ailuropoda melanoleuca. The sequence continues at coordinate 96,460,649 of NC_048220.1, read as the reverse complement.
ATATTAAAAATAGAATTACTGTATGATTCAGCAATCCCACTTCTGGGTATATATCCAAAAAGAATTGAAAGCAGGATCTTAAAGAGATATTTGCACACGCATGTTCATAGCAGCATTATTCACAATCTCCAAGAGGTGAAAGCAACGCAAATATCCGTTAATGGATGAATAGTTAAACAAAATGTAGCATATACAATAGATTATTTTTTCCACCTTTCAAAGGAGGAAAATTCTGTCACATGCTACAAAATGGATGAAACGAAGATATTATGCTGAGTGAAACAAGGCAGTCACAAAGAGACAGATAATATATACGGCTCTGTTCTTACGAGATATCTAAAGTGGTCAAATTTACAGAAACAGAAAATATAATGGTATTTTCCAGGCACTCGGAGGAGAAAGAAAGGTAGAGTTGTTTAATGGTATAGTTTTAGTTTTGCAAGATGGGAAGAGTTCTGGAGACCGGTGACACAACAATATAAATATACTTAATGCTGCTGAACTGGTCACTTACCCAAAATATATTAGGGACACTTACCAGCTAAGTTATCATGTGTGAAAAATAAAGAATCATTTTATAAAGCAATCACTTGCTTTATAATTTTGGATTTATATAGTTATTTAGTAAACCTTCTACTTTTTACATGATTATTTTGTAAAAAATATAAGAAAAGCTAGGACTATTCTTTCTCCCTCCTTTTGCACAAATGCATTGAGTAAAAAAGTAATGTTACAAAGTCTTTGTTGCTATAGGATACAGAAAGATTGGTTTGATCAAGTTGATAAGAAAAATTTTACTTGGGATATATAGATATATTTAAAATCTCCAAGGAAAATTGCATTTATGGCTACTTGACATGACATTCATAAGTTATTTTTTTAAAACTCACCTTGACTAACAGAAGTTACATACATATTGTCATTCTTTTTTCAAATCAAATTCATTGAGCTCTCATTGATGTAAATTACTACTTTCACCAGATATGATACATCTGAAGGTTGGTCTCAAAAGTGATCTTTGAATTCATCAAGTTTTAAGAGTTCATTTTCAGCCTACAGCACACTGGCCAGTGGTGCATATTAGTATTAAGTACATCAAAATGAAATTATTTACAAGTTCCAGTGTTTTTTGATCTCCTGTGGAGTTTCCTACCATGGTGCATTAATCTGTCAGTTACAAAAGAATAACTTTGCAAGAGATTTTAGGGAGAAGGGACTAGGCAAGCAAATACCCCACACAGATTTCCAAGGGCATTTGTCATGACTGACTATTATGTATACAACATCATATTATGTGTCCTTTCAAATACATTTGTCTTACCTTATTTACGCATCCTTGCAATGGGTAGAGTTCACCGTGTCTTACTTGGCTATTTTAGTTTTTCCTTCATTCTAAGCAGTTGATTTTATAGGAAAAGAGAAAACTCTAAGGAAATGACAGAGACAGAAGTGCTATGTAGACCCTTTTCAATATTTTAGATGCTTATTTTTGTTCTGCTAGGCATGAGATAAGCTCATTCTTTCTGAAGCAGTAGCCTCTGAAGAGATCTGACAGTATTAAAGAGAAAAGACATTTTAAAATAAGTACACATCACTGCTTTCATACTTTTAACAAGCTTGTAGAAGCGGAGAAGGCCAGTCTGCAGACCCAGGATGGAACAAAGAGAATATGCTTAGTCAATGCTTCCAAGAGAATACCTGATGTGCTAAGATGAAACAGAAACGCATACGATCACTTTTGGAGGCAAAGCCAATTTTTTAAAAAATTTTTTTGAGATGAAAGTGGCATTAAGCACAGAACTTTGCCACTGCCCTGTCTGCATCAGATAGTCTTAATAGCCACTGAGTGCATCAACAGCCCAGGATTTCTGAAGTCGAAGTGGCATCCCCTTCTTTCTTGTGAGTGTGACTACCCCCTACGTATGTGCCTTCTGCAAGTATAGAGTCAGAACTTGACAATTCTTTTTAAAGTGTGCATCCTAACACCCCACTCTAGTCCTGGCCCTGCATGTTGTACAAGCATGTTTCTCAGATTTTTTAAAAAATAGCTTATTGGTTTTTTTTTATCATAAACCTTATTATAGAAGATTCGAATACTATGCAAATATTAGGATGAAAAGAATTTAAACAGCTCAAAATACCACTATCCAGAGTAACCACAAACACATCAGACTTTTTCTTCAGGTAATTTTCTCAATGCAGTCCTCCAAGTATTACAAATTTATGGTCTTATCCTATACACACACACACACACACACACACACACACACACACACACTTCACAGTCCTTACAATTTATCAAGCTAAGCCTGGGACTATTTTTCCCAGTCCTCCCACCTCCTCTCTCCTCATTGTCTTTTTGAGGCTATCATATGCAAGCCTGTACAATGTGTCATTTCCTGAACATAGTGTCCCTTTTTCATCCCTCCATGACCCTGGGGAATGACAGAGCCCCCAGATGGAAAGAACCAGAGTGCCTGGTTCACGGCAAAAAGGAAAGCTGCCTGTTCAAAAAAGGAACACTTGCACTCATCTGTTCAATGAGTGAGAAATAAACTTCTATTATGTTAAGTTAGCTACAAAACCTGGTTTTAGCCTAATGCTGCAGAGAGCATAGATGTTCATCTATTAAGTTCATGGATCATGACAGAACTGAAGTTTCAGTGACTAGATTACCTACTTTCTATTCAGCCTCCAATAAGAGAAGTCCTTCAGTCTCCTCTGCATATTAGAGAGAATGGCGCCTATCTTGCAAGATTCTTGGAAGAACTGAAGAGTACATGTGTTTCTGTGCCTGGTGCAAAGTAAGTGGTCTGTATTGGCAGTGATTATTGAAGAAAGCAAATCAAACAAATAATAACTGTTCTTAATAGGATAGCTATTGGGTTTTTTGTCATTTCTTTATCATTTTGTATATTGTAACATATGTACTTCTTAAGAAGATTTGAGAGGACCAACATGTTTGTCAGGAACCAGTGTTGAAGCAAATCAGATATACTCAAGTATAAACTTGGTCAACTTAGGGCTTTTGGGGCACTTTATAAAATACAAAAAGTGCTATTTTCATCCATTAAGAAATGCATGAAAGTTTACAGTTTGATGATGAATATAATAATGCTTCTCATTTTAGCATACTTAAGATGATGAAAAAAACATTCTATCAACTAAATTAAAGGATTATCAATTTGGGTTTTCAACAGTAAAGGTATACTTCTATTCTTGCCCACCAGGAGATATAAGGCATGAAAAACAAATATTAAAGAGATGAAAAGCAAACATTAAATGGTTTACACATATTAACATAAATATGCATCTAGTTAAGCAACAAATGCATTTAACCAAATATTTGGTTACCCATCATGTATTAAGTACAATGCCAAGTGTAATATACAGGTCCAGTTTTCAAGTACGGTAGTTTATATACTAAACCTAGTTTTTCCCTGAAAACAAATTAAAGGCAACTGGGTGAACAAAATCACATATTAAATATGGCCATACAGGTGAAGAAGCCTACTGGCAGAATCATAGGAAGAATTAATGTTAATAGACAGAAAGGACTTGGCACAGCACAGTGCATCATTCCTTCTCACTTTAATGCTCCTTAAGAATCCCAAGAATCTCAAGACTTTCTCAGACGCTGTCTCATGGCAGAAAGGGGCATCTTTAATGTGCATTAATACTGATACTGCCTTCTCTATACTAGTTAAGCTGATCTTTGAGCCACTGTCAAATCTATTTATAGCACAGTAACTTTCCCTACATAATGTGGAACCTACAATCCCAGTCTTAAAAAGGTGGTACCCCATCAAGATGAGAAGTACACCAAAGAGAATATAGTAAATAATACTATAACAAAGTAGTCTGGTGACAGATGTTGTTGTGGTAAGAACTGAGTAATGTACAAAATTGTTTTTATCAATGTGGTGAGAACTGAGTAATGTATAGAATTGTTTTTATCAATGTGTCGTACGCCTGAAACTAATATAGCACTGGATGTTAATTATATTTCAATTTTTTAAAAAGTGGTACCTCAGAGGCATGAGCATGATCATATCAATTCCTTCACAATATACTTTGTAGATCAGTGACAAATATTCAAAGATACCTCTTTGGCATAAAAGTCCATTGATCCAATGTGTCTTATTAAACACAGAAGTTTGAGAAGATTATTTTGAGTTGAAGATTTTGTTCCATGTTTTAATTGCCACCTATGAAGAATTTTGAAAGGTAGACAAGTAGTCTTTTTGACTTCAGAATCTCTAGATTTCATTGTATTTCCTACTTGGTTGTGCTATGAATTTTCATATACATCATCAGTCTGGTCAAAATGTGATCTACACAACAATAATTCCAGTAAGATGTTTCTCAAGGGAAGTGTGCTATGGTCAATTGTGTTAGGAAAACTACATGCATTCTATTTTTTTCTTAGGGATTTGCTTGTTATTGAGAAGTTCTATAGTAAAGAAACTTATTATCCTAATTCATTACAGAATTTCTCAAACTCATTGACCATGTAGTAAATAGGAACTAGCAGAATTCCCATTTACATGTGATATTTCTGTGCTATTTAGGAAGGACATCTTGACTTTTCTTTCTTTCTTAGCCTGTAAGCCATACCAAGAAAAAGTTACCCTATATCTTGTTTACTGCTGTATTCCAGGGATGAATATAGAATCAAACACATGGTTATGTCTCAAAAATAATTCTGAATGAACGGGTGGAAGGGTTCCATTATATAAAAATTGGATACAACCAAGAAAACAAAAACAAAAAACAGATAAGTATTCTACAAAACTATTATCTCATCTCATTATTGAATCAGTACTGTTTAAAAAAATGGGATTGAAGTGGATTAAAACAGATTTAAGATGAATAACTCTCAGATACATGTTGTAATCCTGGATTCAGAATTCTGCTTCAGAAAAGCTCACTGAGAGGGAAAACATGAGAAAAAATCAATACAGTATGTTATAGAAGCAAACATATTAAAATAGAAAGGTAGAAGTTGTTGCTATTACAAAATGTGGCATAAAATAGTATAAATGTATATATTTATGATTTAGACTAAAGAAATCTAGATGAAAATACAGTAAGGTGTTAAAAGTGGTGGGATTATTGTGATTTTATTATCTGATTCCAACCTTCCTCTTTAATGAAAGAATCCATTCTCCCAAATCCCTGACAGATGGTAACCCAAATTCTGCTTGGATATGTCCAGTAACAAAAATCTACCTGGCAAGGCTGGTATTGCACTCTTAGATGATGACAATTATAAGAAATGTGCTTCCCTATGACTTTCACCCATAGAGTATACTAAAACTGATTCTATCTTTAAAAATGTAACTGATACATAGCTTGAGAAATGGTCATAAACTATGGCTAAAAGACAGAGAGAATGACCAAAAAAAAAAAAAAAAGCATAGTTTTATTTCATTTAAGCATGTTCCATATTCACTTGGTTATCACTGTGCCCATCTTATTTGATTCAGTCTTCAATTTTTTGCATGGATGGTTTCTTTTTCTTTTAAGATTCATTTATTTATTTGAGAGTGAGAGAGAGAACATGCATGAGCAAGTGGGGGAGGAGCAGAAAGAAAGAAAGAGACTTTTTTTTTAAGATTTTATTTATTTATTTGACACAGAGAGAGAGCCAGAGAACACAGCAGGGGGAACAGCAGAGGGAGAGGGAGAAGCAGGCTCCCTGCTGAAAAGGCGGAGCCTGGAATCATGACCAAAGCGAAAGGAAGACACTTAACCAACTGAGCCACTCAGGTGCCCCAGGAAGAAAGAGTCTTAAGCAGACTCTGCGCTGAGTGCAGAGCCAACACAGAGCTTGATCTCACAGCACTGAGATCATAACCTGAGCCAAAATCAAGTCAGAAGCTTAACCAACTGTGCTACTCAGGCACCCCTGAATAGATGGTTCTTTACAACTATTCCTGGATTGAAAACATCAGCCCAACATGTCTAGAGAGATATATTTATTTCCCAGAGACATCCTCATGTAGTGACCATCCACTCTTGAGTAAAAAGAAGTCATCAACTTGTGTTCAGTTCTTCTTTTTCATGAACTCTCTTACTATGCCCTACACAGTAAGAGATGTACTATGCTATTTCTTCTGCTTATGTTATTCTTCCTTTTCCTTCCTACCTAGCCATTTCCTCTTCATTTGAGCAATTCCTATGAACTCTTTAGGCCCTAAAATATACACAATTTCTTTTCTAATGATTGATTCTCCACATCTATGCACTCCTCTACCCCTGTATGCCCTACCTCTCCCACCATGTGATTAACTGGACACTTCTCCACTGATAAGTGGTTCATTTCTCAAAGTACAACAGAGAAGCAGAGATGAGGCAATCACACAGAAAAAAAGTGTCAGCCTGGGAAGAAGGACCTCCAAACAAATCAGCTCCTGGTCCATGAATTCCCTCTTCCACCCCATTTCTACCCAAAGGAAACCAAAAGTAATGCTCACTGTTTCTATTGTTCATGTTACAAAACACTATGCTATGTATAAAACTAAATACCTAAAAAAAACATCCGGGGGCACCTGAGTAGCTCAGTCAGTTAAGCGTCTGCCTTGAGCTCAGGTCATGATCTCAGGGTCCTGGGATCAAGCCCTGTGTCAGGTTCCCTGCTCAGTGGGAAGTCTCTTTCTCCTTCTCCCTTTGCCCCTCTCCCGAGCTCGTGCTCTCACTCTCTCTCTCAAATACATTTTTTAAAAAATCCAAATTCCATAGCGAGGAGTTTATGTAAACACAGTGTACATAATGTATCCACTTATCTCCATCCCACAACTCCCGACTATATTTAAGCTACCACTGTCCCAACTTTTTATTAAAACTAGTCTCTCTGCATCCAATCTCATTCCTTCTAACTTGTGTTCTCCACATTTTGCTAGAGAGAGCTTCTGAAAGTGCAATTCTGATCTTGTCATTACCCTGCTTATAGTTTTTTCAGTAGTGATCTATAGTCCTCAATATACAGTTCAGACTTCTCAATGTAGCATATAAGGACCTGCATTTTTTTCCAGCCTCATCTCCAGTAATGTCCAAGCTCAGAAGTTATTCTTCAGAACGTTGAACTTATTTAATGTCCTGGATCTGCTAGGCTACCCAACAGCCAGACCTTTGTATAAGCTGTTTCTTCTGCCTATATTACTTTTCCTTTTCCCTCCTACCTAGCCATTTCCTCTTCATTTGAGCAATTCCCATGAATCCTTCAGGTCCTAAAATATATACCATTTCTTTTCTAATGATTTATTCTCCACCTCTACTGCAGTCCTCTATCCCTGTACACATAAAACCCTGAACTTGTCACTGTCCTGGTCATTATACTTATTTTTATAGCCTTAGCACTACTGATGACTAGCACAGAGGAGGAATTCAAAAACATTTGTTGAACGCATGGATGGATGGATGGATAAAGCACTTCCAAATACAACAAGTTAAAGGAGATAGTTGAAGATACCTGGGGGAAAGGGAGTAATGTTCACATGGCTTCACTTGGTCATATGATAACAAAGCCATTACCTAGAAGGAAAAGAGACCACTTATGTATAACTCTGGAGCTAGAAATCATGGCTGATAGGTAGAAATTTAAGGAGACTTTACAAAAGATATAATTATCTAAAAATTACAGCTATCAAGATATATATGTCTGCTATGAAACAAAAGGAATAGCTTGCCATGCGTGAGTACAATGCAGACGTAAGATTTTAAAAAATCACTTGTCAGAGGGTCATTGTAGATATCAATGATGTAGAGAAGACAGAAATATCAGATGAAGACTTTAAATAGATAGCTCATTATAATTACAGTAAGAGTGAGGAATCACTACTACTATACTACTACTATTACCAGTACTACTACTGCTACCAGCACCACTCAGTATTAAGGGCCTAATACGTGCAAAACACACTGTTTTATGTTTTACGTAAATTTCTTATAATCTTCACAGTAACTTTAAAGTATCATTCTCATTTTTTTAAAAATTAGGAAATTGAGAATATAGTTACTTATTTAAGGAATACAGTTAGATGACAGAGCAAGATTCAAACTCAGGACTATCTATTTCCAGAGCCACCATAACTACAACCTAAAGTCCAGAGACTAGAATGCCCAATACTGGGGTTTAAAATGAGAGTAGTTGCCATTTGTTGCCTCTGCCTGCCCAAATTCCATTTCTTCAACTTCTGGTTATAGCAACCTAAACATCTTCTTCGAGGAAAAAAATCCTCTCCCCACTGTGTCCATGTAATTTGGATAAAATTGACTTCCCACTCTTGAGATGAGATACACCTGGCTAAATTATTTCATTCTGTTGGTTCATAGATGGTCATGGGACTACAGCTGAATCAGTGAGACTCAATCCATGACTTCTGTTTCAGCAATTTGAAAAAAAGAAGCTATTTGTCTTTGTGCCCTGGAACTTTGATGGTCACCATTTGGAAAGCACTTGCTTGGGAATAAAGAAAAGTACAACCAAGAGATGGAAAAAGGTTACTTCCTGATCATATTATATGAGCACCTAGACTCAGCCATGTCTAAAACTAGAACGATCCCTCATCATTGTTATTATGGAGATAATACATTCCCTCTTTGTTTAAGCCTGTCTGTGCTTTGTCTCTGTCATTGGCCATTTAAGTGAACCATACCTAATATATGGTACACCTACTCATGGTTAGGGTAATTACAGACAAATGGGTTCACACTGAACTTTGAGGAAGTTCTTTGAAGAAAAGAGAAGAGGAAAGGTCTTCCTCTTTAGTTACACAAATAATTATCAAATGGCCACCCTGTACCAGACCACCTGCTTAGAAACAGGAATTATAAAACTAATAAGGCACTGTTCTTGCCCTCGAGGTTCTCAGAGTTTGGTCTGTACGTTTCATCTACCTCAACTAAATAATCTCCAGAACTAAATACATTGCCCACTGAGTCTAACTTCCAGTAAAATGCAGACATGAAGACACTTTGTCAACAGTGATGGATAACATTATAATCTCCTTCACATATCCCTGAAAGATTTTGATCCATCTCTGATTTGCTGCAGCCTGGTTTATGTGGGCACACCATGATGTCTCAAGCTGAGCACACAACTGCTTAGGCTGGAAGGACGGTGCATAAATTTTAAGTTCATTAGTTCGTGACATGTTAAGTCAGCTGTGTAACATATAAATTTATATATTAACTTGGTGGCTTTCTTTATGCCACCCTGAAAAAGACTGATAAGCTTTTTCCTCCCATGCAGTCTTATCTTTCTAAGTCTCCTCCTCCGCAGCTGGAGATAATAAATATTCATTTCAGAAAGGCATCAGCTGAACACTGGCCATCTACTGTCTTCCAGAGGCTGGAGAGATCACTGTGATGAGCTGCCTCATATAAATAACTTTGGACATCATGGAACATAATCCATGAACCCTAGCTTTTCTATATGCTTTGGTTACCCATAGACAAGGAATCTTTGCCAAATATACCAAGAAGAAAGAATAAATTTAGTTTTTGACTAATTCAAGATTACAAGTACCTCATTCTATAGCTGTTCTCATGCTGCCTAAAAGCCAGGGGATTGAGATTTTTTCCAGGTCTGCCTGACTCAGTAGCAACACAGATTCTGAAAATGTTCCTCCCCCAATTTTCCTGGTGAAAACCATTACCACTTTGCCCATGGTTTTCTTCTAAGTGACAAGCTAATATGAACAATTAATTCAAGGTTTGGTGTTTTTAACTCATTATAGAAAAATAATGTTGCTTTCCCAGATAAGTAATCACAGAGCTCTCCCATATATTTTTCCCCAAAAGTGGTAGAAAATGATAAAAATTACACTTAGGCTGGTAATGTGTGAGATCTGTGGAGAGAGTCTCAGTTTAAAAAAAAAAAAAAAAGCCATGCATGTGAAATTGTAAATGCATTACTATTTGGGTTGAAAGCTGTTAGACTTGAATTTTTGAATTCAAAAATTTGGACTTAAAGAGGAAAAATTCCAAATAAATTTTTGGCTTATGGGGACAAAGCGAAAGATTTGAAAAAGACCTTAAATGCAAGGAAAATGCTTCTATCCGTTGACCATAGGCCATTGTTGAAAGCGCCATAGCAAGAGATACAGCACATCCATGTGTTTGAAACTCAGGCCTGGCTCTGCTCCTTCTCAGCTGTGTGAATTTGGCTGGTCATCTATCCTTTTGTCAGTTTCCTTACCTGTAAGATGAATGCCCAATTCAGAGTGGCCACAAAGGCTAAACAAAATAACATGTGAAAAACACGTAAACTAGTGCCTGCTATATAGCAAGCACTGAATAAATGGTAGCTATAGTGATGGGAATTACAAATAAGTAAAGAGAATTTTCTCACGGTTTTACTACTAATTAGATTCCTGTGTTTTGTTGTTTTTAATACCCAAAATTTGAAAGGAAAGTTTGACTACACCTAACCCTATAAAACTATTGGCTGAAACCAGATGATCTAGTGGCATGGGATTAAAAATCCTTAGGAACTAGAAGGAAAAAAAAAAGTAAAAACACGGAAAAAAAAAGAACTAGAAGAGCACAGAGTATGCCCACCTCCATTAAAATGCGTATGAAATATTTTCCATATACCTTCATGCACAAGAATAATTGAGTGGTTTAGTAGGAGGAACAAATTAATCATTGTTCCTCCTCCACGGTTTTTTCTATTAATATAAATAATGGTTCAAGGGTCAATATGGTTTGGATGAAAAGTGGAGAGCCCTGAGAGAGTGAAACAGAAAAAACTGGCTCAGCACAAATGGCTTAGATTTTTTTTTCTGGTTTTTTTCTGAAGACTTTAAGACTTTAAGATTCCAATAGTTTCAAGATGCTCTTCAAGTCACATGCTGACTGATGTTCAGTCATAGGACAAGATTTTAGGGCCAGAGAGTTTTGTCTCTCAGCGTCTCTTGAGGAAGCATGTACTCCTTTTCTTATTCTGGTCTTTATTCTTCTTTACTTAGGGCTCATTATCTTACTTTATGCAGTTTTGGTGAGAAATGACTGTATAAATATGGTTTTATGGCTAGAGAAATATTTATGAAACCCTTAGGTGGGGAAAAAAGTTATTGCCTTTTACTATTTTATGGTTATTGGCTTTTGATTACAGAATGTTTTAAGGAAATCTTTGTTGTTAAAATAGCTGGTTTTTTCACATTGCAGTTATCTTTTTATTATCCCCAAGTGATGAAATTAATTTCTCTTCTAAATTCTTGTTTAATCCATTCAGTACCCATGGCACCAAAAAAGCTTTTCTCTGGCCTAAGGCAAAACATGCTTACCTGTTGCTTTGTTACAAATTTTGCAGTTTCTCTTCAGAAGAAAATATTTACAAAGGGTATAGATTGATATCATGGCTGTACAGTAAGCCACAGATATTATTCCCAGCTAGGAAAAAGCACTTAGCAAACTCATGAATCAGAAATCTGTTCATGGTTGTGTTGCAAAGGATAATTATGTTTTACATTTTGTTAAGTGCCTATACTTCGATTATGTGTCAAGAGGTTAACGTATGATTACAGAGCAGATATGCCTTGTAAAGAAATGCAAGACATACTGAAATTCAGACTAATCATCACTTGCTAGCTGGAACCCTGGACTCTAATGAAACAACCATCATTCTTCAAATGAACAGATGACTGGTGTTGAAGGTAGATGGCTGATGAGTAACAAGGTTGAAAATAGGCTTTCTAATCTGTTTCTTCCCTGCAGAAACGGTCAGCCTAGTTTTATAGTAAGCTATATCTCAGAATATTAATACAGTAGAAGATAGAATGATCCTCAAAATTATGTACAAATATTTTTTAGAAACCCGTTGAAAAGACAACATAAATGAGGCAGATAACAACAGGTAACACGAAGCACAAATCACGGGCCAGCCAATTTGCATAGTTACCTCAGTTAATTAAACAACAACCCTATGAGGTAGGTATTACCCCATCCTCATTCTTACGTATGAGGAAACCCAAGAGGGGACAGGGTAAGTAAATGTGTCACCGTCACACATAGTCAATGAGGGAACCTGAACTCAAATCCAGGCAGTCTGAATACTGAGCTGAAGTTTTCACCAATACAGCATCTTAGTGAAACTGCTGACAGAAACAACACTGAGAAAAATATATCAGGCCATATGATTGGGAAATACTGAAGTTTCCATACAAGGTTTTTTTCTTCATACCAAGTTAGACCAGCTGTACTGAAGGATTTATGTAATCAAGGAGCAGCCTTTTGAAAAGCTAATAATAATAATAATAGTAAAAATATAATACTATCCCAAAATGTTTCACCTGAAGCTTATTAAAAGCTCTTTACATTATGACTGTAAGACTGCAAGCACCTTCTCCTTATGACATTGAACCGTTTTTATAGATTTAAATTTTAAACTCAATCAAATATTTCCCTTAAGCATTCTATGGGTCTCAAATCATGGATCATGGGGCAGTGACAAGAACATGTCTTCATAGGAGGTCAGAAAATCCAATGTTTGTGCGTTAAGTATGAAAGGTGATTGCTAGACTTCAGGGAAAAAAAATTCACCACAAATAAATGCTTTCAGTGGTTTTGGGGGGAGGGATATGATTGTCTAAGTTGCAATATGTTCACTTGTATAACCATTTAGGCCACTTACCTATGCTTACTCTCTCTGGATAGGAGTCTTTCTATCTCACAAATAAATTTTCTAAGATTGTCTTGGATTCTACATGCCATGGATGAAAGCAATTGTAAAAAGTATAAACAGTATGTGCATTCAGCACTAAGCTAAGCATTTTGGGAGACAGATTAGACACAGATCTTCAAAATAAAAAGTCTAGAGAAATCATCTGTGGAAACATTTTGGTGTAGTGGTTGAGAATTCTGGTTTAGAGACAAACATGGCTCGCAAAAGTGGCTTACAGTTTATTAATAATGTGAACTTGGATAAGTTATATGAGTACCTCCTAAACCCTTTCAATGGATTATAAGATGGGGATGATCAATTCTACCTGTAGAACCACTGTGAGGCTTACCCAACATATTATTTATTAAGCTTTCAAGATATTACTCAGCACACAGTAAGTGTTCAATAAGCATCTAGAAATTATTACTGTCTGCCTAATCCCCAAGCTTTGGGCTATTAAAATTTATCTCAGCTTTACAGAAGAGGCAACATGAGTCTAAAATTAATGAGTAAACTGATAGAGATACCATGGCCTTATACTGAATTTCTCACATAATAAGTTCACAACAAATTTTGATAAATAGCTAATAAAACCTAAAGCACACATTTGCCTCCCAGTACATTACTTTTTCTTTAACATATTCTCATACTATGCCTCTAGAGGCAAGAGAAACCATCCTTTCTCACATGTTTATGGTTCTTAAGTTATTTTTTTAAATTTATTTAGAGAGAGAGAGAGAGAGAGATGAAGAGAGAATGTCCCGGGGCGGGGAGGAGAAGAGGGAGAGGGAAATCGAGAATCTCCAAGCAGACTCCCTGCGGAGCATGAAGCCCGAGATGAGGGCTCAATCCCAGGACCCTGAGATCATGACCTGAGCTGAAATCAACAGTGGGTCATTCAACCAACTGAGCCACCCAGGCATCCTGGTTTCTAAGTTATTTCTAAAACATCATTTCTTCTAGGTCTGTCTCCAAATAGCAGCGAGAATAACTGATTTAGAACTTTTCCCCCATAAGCTAGAATTTCATTGCAGTTTTGAGAGGGTTCTTAATGCTATCACAAGCCACGAACTCCTTCCCCATTAGTAAATCTTTTTTTCAAAAAAGAGAAATCTTTTACTGGGGTAAAGCCAGTAGTACAAAATGAAAGTAATACATACTAAAATTACTCATGATAACAAAATCAATTTTAAAAAAGATAAAATTGCTGGCCTTGTAATTCACAGAAAAAGGTCAGGAAAATAATAATGTAGTAGTGGTAGTAATAGTTATAAAGAAAATGAGGAGAAAAAGTTTCTCAAGTATGATTATCCCAGCAAATTATTTACAAGTAGAAAATTGTTACTACGTACAATAAAAATGAAAAATGAATAATAGTTGGAACACTAAAATTCTTTCCCATGAAATTTAAGTCAATGACTCATGACTTGTCATTAATTAGTGTTCCTTCAAAAATGAATGATTTTATTTACAAATCATGTCCTCAATGCAAAACTTGTTGGATGCAAATGTAATTCACAGGAACTATGTGAATGAGACTACTGAAGTAATTAAATAAAAGCAATTATTCCTATGATCTTCTGATAAGATTAGTTCTGGTTCCAGATGAGAAGAAAGACATCTTTTTTGCCCAAAGGTGTAGTGGGCAGCATCCCTTTTAAAATCTTCAAAACCAAGGAAAGTGATTAGTCCTCCAGAAGTTCATTTTAAAGGTAAAAGATGTTTGCCTAGAAAATTCTTGACTTGATGAATCTATTCCATATATTACTGAAGATTGTCTTTTTTTTAATTTATTTTTTAATTTAAATTTGTCTTATTTTCTTTTTCCTTCCCTTCTCCTATGATCCTCTCTTTTATTTCTTAAATTCCACATGTGAATGAGATTACGTCTTGGAGCAAATTAAGTAAATTGACATTCTGATTGCATACATATTGCATTTCTTCTAATATAGAGCAGCTGTTTGACCATTTGGTATACGTTCAGCATCATCAACAGAACCAGGAGTATCACGAAGCAGTGACATACCAAGTTTTGATGATGTAGTAGCATCATGTGAAAAGGCCAATAAAAAAAGTGGTATGTTAGGGAGGGTGACTCCCTGTAACCTAGATACGAAAACAGATTAAATGAAATTTATGTTCTCAAGAGGAAAAAACGTATCTGATTACAGGCCCATATTTCAATCTTGCTTATTAACAACCTATGTCTTCAGTACAAGACCTCAGAAAATACAAGTCGCTAGTATTTTAGAACTTTAAAAAAGAGAAATTTGATTATTCTTAATTTTAACATCAGGTAGCTAGACTCCACAAATATCTTTCATCATACCTATAATCCAGGCAAAGGGTCTTAATTTATTAATTAAAAACATTAGCGTCAAGGTGTTATCATTAGATGTTACTGTTTGCATTTCTTTCTCTCTTCCTCTCTGTAACCAATCATGTTGATCCTACCTTGTAAATGTCTACAGAACCCAGTTTCCTCTCTTCATTTTAGTCTCTATCCCTAAATGTCTGTCCACTCCTTGGATTAATTCAAGGAGCAACTAAAAGGTATTCCTACTACTCATCCCATTTCCCTGCAATTCATGCATGTTCCACACGGCTACCAGGATCTATAATTTCACACTTATTTCCTTTCTTTTTCCTATTTTAGAGTTTGTTCATTTTTAAATTAAAAAGTAACAGACACGTGTATACATTCAAACAAAATACAAATGTGAAAAGTAAATGTTCTTTCATCATTTTACACCCACATCCTAAAGGTAGCCACTGCAAATAGCTTGGTATAGGTCTAATGAGTTCACACAAGACATGTTTATCTCCAACAGGTATTTGTACTTCATGATACATCCCATTTTTCAAATAAGTATAAATGAACTTACTTTAATATTTTTATTTCTATCTAGTGCTTTGTTGTAGAGGTTTATAAAAATTGATACATTCATTTCCTCATTCAGATACTTTTATGTTGCTTTCAATGTTTGTTTTTTCTGTTACAAAAGTGCTGAAATAAATATGACTGCAAACATATATTTTTCAACTAATGCAAATATTTCTCAATTATAGATTCTTAAAAGAAAGCTACATCCAGTAACATATACCAAGTAAAAGAAAGTTGCTTCAAGCTGCATTTTTAATTTTGATAGATATTGTTAAATAGCCAGCAACAATGTCTTGAATGGTTGAGAGTACTAATAATATTTTAGCATCTGTCAAAAATAAAGTGGTATCTCTTTATTACTTTGTCATTTTTTCAATTATTACTGAAGCTGAGAAATAGTTTACATAGCAATCTGTCATTAATGTCTCTTCTCGTTTTTCTATTTTTTGCTTCTTATTGATATAAATGAGATGCTTATATATTATAGATAATAACACTTTGTCCTAAGTGGTTTATCCTCTCTTGATTCTCAAAAAGGGTAGAGAAAAAAAATCTCCTATTTTATAATGCCATATTTTATCACATAGCCATTAATCATTCTAGGTATTTCACCCTTTTCTCACTGATTTAGAATGTCACCTTTTCATATACTAACTTCCATTAATTTATTTAATCCACAAATTTACTCTTTGAGATGAAAGACTCCCATTCTCTCTTTAAAAAATTGAGATTTTGATGAAAATTCTATTGCATTTTCAGATCAATTTCAGAAAACTGAGGTTTTTATAACACTGAATATGTGTGTTTGTAAAATTATTCAAATTCAGGTTTGTTCTTCCTTTTATAAACAACTATGCATATTTCAACATGTATTTCCATCACATTTTAATGGATGATTGCTGAAAGAAAGGAAAATCACCAGTTTTTGTATATTTATATGGTATCTGACCATCTTAGCCTCCATGGAGATGATAATATATTAATATAGTTTATTACACCAATATATTTGTTAATGTTGAAGGATTCTTGTGTCATCAAGTACTACTTAATATGGTAAATACTTCTGTAAACATATTGTTGAATATATATCTATAGTTACAACAAGTAATGCTCTCTAATAAGATCTCAAACTCAAATGACTGTAAGAGCCCAGCAGGTGGTGTAAACTAGCAAAGAATTAGGCTGTTATGAACTAAAAATAGATATGTTGTGCTTAAAAAACCCACACATTTATTACATGTCTTTCAAATTAAAAAAATGAATTAATAAATAAGTGATAACAGTATCTCTTGGTATGTGTTCTTTTGTGCTAAAGTTATCTGTTCTCTGTTTTTCATTCATTCAGTAACCATATATTGACCACTGGTTTATTATGTGTATAAAACATCACTTTAGATACTATGGTGGTGACAGAATTGAATAAAACATGATCTCTTCCCTCTAGGAGCTTATAATCTAATCATCAACACATAATAAAAAATTATATAAATCACCAGATTGTTACATGCTACGCTAAGACTGTCCACGTTTGATGATGAAAAAATAAGAATTTGGGAATTGCCTACTGGATTACATAATAGATGAGGAGAGATTGTGAGAGTTGATTTACTTTCTCCTCTTCTTCCCTAGTTCCAATATGGAATGCAAATTATGGTGTCTTACAATATATTATCCAAATGAATTGACCCATCACTAGACATACAAATTCACCTTAACAATCCAAAAAGGGTGGGGATATATTTATTGATATGTATGTTTGTTTGTGTATGTGTGTGCTTGTGTATATGTGTGTGTAAATGTGTATACAGGATGATTGAAGACTGAAAGCATTTTCCAGTATCTCCTGAAATATATAGAGTAAGTTTACTTTTCTGTGTGGAGAAGCATTAAATGTAAAGCCAAATTTTGCACCCCATAATCTACTTGGTATTTCTCCAGATAACATATAATGTCCAGTTACTGGAATATTGTGCATTTTCAAATCTGAAATGACCCCTGGTGTCTTGGTTTCTTTTAAAATCCTATTTAAATAAAAATTCAAATCAGTAAACAAAAATCTGTTATTTATCATAATGCTTTCTCATAGAGTATATTTCATTACTCAGCAACCCTATATGTATACGAATAGTAGAAATTTAGACAACTAGTCTATACAAAGTCCTTATAGATTCTAGCTTCCTAACTCTATCATTCCCAGTAGTTTGACCTTTACAATCTTAATTGGCTTACAAAATATACCCTGTTTAAAGTGGTTGTTGTTGTTATTACTGTTATTGTTTTTTACAGTAAAGCCCAAAATCACATATTAAGTCATAAATTAATATCCCCAATCCTAAAGTTATAATCCTCATGTTTTGAATACTTTAAAATTGAATTCACAAGTATTACTCTGTTTTGTGTGATTAAGTGTTAAATTGATTAAACACTGTTATTATAGAGAAAATTTGCTTAAATAAACTCTTCCTTATATGCTCCTGACAGTTATCTATTACAAATGATACTCATAGTTGTTTGACTCCTACAAGTTTGATTAAAAATCAAAATAATATGGGGCGCCTGGGTGGCGCAGCCGTTAAGCGTCTGGNTGCCTAGGTGGCGCAGCCGTTAAGCGTCTGCCTTCAGCTCAGGGCATGATCCTAGCATTATGGGATCGAGCCCCACATCAGGCTCCTCTGCTATGAGCCTGCTTCTTCCTCTCCCACTNCCTAGGTGGCGCAGCCGTTAAGCGTCTGCCTTCAGCTCAGGGCATGATCCTAGCATTATGGGATCGAGCCCCACATCAGGCTCCTCTGCTATGAGCCTGCTTCTTCCTCTCCCACTCCCCCTGCTCGTGTTCCCTCTCTCACTGGCTGTCTCTATCTCCGTCAAATAAATAAATAAAATCTTTAAAAAAAATCAAAATAATATGGAAAGAAATATAAATTATTATCCATAACAAAATACTATAGGATAAGGGCAAGTTGATTCATACAAAATCATTTAAAACAAATAAGTACTTTAATGCCATCAGACTTTTTTTCCTTTTGAGTTTCTGTTTCATTCATTTCAAAGAATTTTTTTTCAGTTTATTCTCCTGTAGAAAAATCTGAAGATGGTTTCCCTGAATCACCCTGAATTTCCACTCTATCAAGGTACCCTTGAGAAATTAAATGTCAACATCTCAAAATAGTGGATTCTATACTCCAGAGGCGGAATGGTATTCAAGGCTCAATGATTAACGTTGTGGCCATAAATGGAAGATTTCCCTGCTATTATTAGTAGGGTTTCAACCATGCTATTAGCTGAACCAGAAATAAAGTTAGGGACACACTCCACAAGGAAATATGCCTCTCTGAAACAGAGGACAGAGTGAGACCTCCTCATGAGTAGGGAGCACATGAGAAAGGGATTTCATAGGTCTATCCCCTATGTCTTCTGCAATAAGTTGGAAAAATTAAGCTGAAGCAGATAAATTGTGTGTGCCTCCTTTGATCTACTACTATAAATCTTCGCATTAGACTTTCTGTAACCAAACAGCTCTTCAGATTTCCATTCCTAACTGAATACTGTAAATGTTGCTACAACCCACACCGGAAAGCAGAGGTGATAAGTTGGACTATTAGCAGTGATGACAAACACATACCACTCTTCCCTTTCCCTTTCCAAAATTGATAGGTCTTTGACAACATGACACCAAACCGCCGTTAGTACAGCAACGTGGGCACAGCAGAAAGATTTAGAGAAACCTGGTAAAGATCCCTGATTCTATTCCTTACTAGCTACGGAATTTGACATTGGACAAGTTATGTAACTTCTCTGATTCTTTTTTCCTGCCTATAAAGTAGTGACCGTAATACCTCTAGTAGAGGATTTATGGAAGGATTAAATAATCATTTAAAATTCCCGAAGAAGTAGAAAGTATGTAGTTAACTACTCATTACATATTAATTTTTCAATTTATTTTGTATCCAGATAAGATTATTTTCCTCAAACTGGGAAGAGATTTGTTTTTTCTTATAAAAACAATCTATAGTAATTGTAGAAAAAATAGAAGTCACAATAAGGAATAAAGGAGAAAATAATCAAGCATAACCTACCAACTAAAAATAACCACTGTTAAGACTGTCATATAAACTTCCAGAAAACAAATATAAATATAAACTTAAATGACCATATTATAGATGCTATTTTGTTACTCGCTTTCAAGTATCATCTATCTAACTCTCTCTCTCTCTTAGATATCTTCTATATCATCACTTCAACGTCTTCAGAGAAGTCTCCTCAATTTTAGATACCACCAACACTCTCTTATTGATTCATGTGGGTTTTTTAATCTGTACATTTTTCCTACTGAAATTGATAAATTTGTAAGGAGTACTCTTAAATATTTCGTTTTATACACTTGGCAAAATATCTTTTTAGGAAATAGTTCATATCTATTATTATTATTATTAATTATTATTTGATATAACTAGTACATAATAAATGCTGTATTCTCCATAAGACACACACCTTCTTGGGTTGCCTTTAGGCCCTTTGCCATTCAAAAAGTAAATAACCCAATAATGTCCAACATTCGAGGGGACATACCCCTCAGAGAGAAGTTAGTAATCTTATATATGGAATGCTTAGAAACCGAGCTCAAAGTTATTGAAACTCTCAAGATGAGTTCTAATTCAATGAGCCTCTGATTATGCTTTAGATAAAAAAAATTGCTTCAAGCTCAAAAATGATTTTCAATATGATTACTTCTTTAAAAACAGAAGGCAACAGAGAATCTTAGCAATAATTCACTTAGCATCTGGCAAACCTCTCCCAATCCTTGATCTTGAGTCTTTCTAGAGGACTAAACCTAAGGACACAGCCCCAGGTGAGGTGATGGTGACTGGCATTGCCCAGGTAGAAAGCACCACTGAGTCCTGAGGCATTAAGATTGCTGAAGTGTTATATCTAAAAGGCAGAAACTAATCTGAACTCAGCAGCACATAATCATGTGATCTCATAGGAAGTCAAGTTTAAATTACTGCCTTCTTCTATTTTGAACAATAACTAGAATTTCCCAGTGAACCTGGGTGGAAGACAGCCAGGCTGTGATGGGGAAGAGGACCTGGGAAGCCTGCAGTATGCAATACCATAATCACGACAATAATACAGCACAGCATTCTCTACAAAACCTCTTTGTTCCCTGACAGCTCAATTTCTTCTACACATCACACAAGCTGACTTTTGTAACTAACTACCTTTCAAGTTACTTGACAAAGATCACGTATTTTATTCCCTCTCCAGCTGAACTGCTAGCCTGTCCTCACACTGATCCTGAGTCAGGAAGCCCCCAATGATTCTGCCTCTGTCCTGGAGTGTAGCTATCCCCTGCCTATATCACTTTGGGAGAAAATTTCCTTTACGTGGGTCTCTTGGTCAAATTCAAGATTATTTAAAGATTCCCTATTTGCAATATGAGATATTGGGATGTTTATTTTGGGGATGTTTAGAGATGTTTCTTAGAGAAACATTTGGAAATAATAATCAACTTTTGGAAATAAAGAGGGTAAACATAGCTTCACCCCTAATTTTCTTTGAAAAGCTACTGCAAAGTAGTGCAGTCATGAAAATACTACTTTATTGCATATGGGGAATACTAATTTAACTATGAAATTTAGAATGCTTTGCATGGATCTTTGAGCATGTTTTCACCATGAGTCAGACCCAAAGGATACAAATATAGAAGTCTGACTGAAATGGATGCCTTAAAATACATCATAATTGATCCTCTTAAGTATTCACATAGCAAAGTCTGTGCATTACATAAGCATATTAAGTTAACTCTCCTTGGTATCAGGGACTCTCCTTGGGATCTTTGAGGAATCACTGTTCTTCCTTTCATAAAGAGTTAGAGGACAGGTTAAAATTATTTAGTTTTACATCATTTCTCTTAATCATACTTAAATAGCACCAATGCCACTGAATTAAAATAAAAATAAAGAACCAAAAATATCATGTTCCTGTATTTCTATCCGATCTGACTCTGGAGCTACAGTAACCTTGAATTTTGGTTAAAAAATTATTAAATTCCATTCACCAAATCAAGGACCGTAATCTATCAGATTCTTCTTGCAGGTACCCTTTTTCAAAGTTTATGCATTAATCTTTCTCCAGTAATACCCTATCAATCACTATATTTCAAAAATAATTCTACTATTATTCAAAAATTATTCAAATTATTCAAAAATGATATTCAAAAATAATTTCAAAAATAAGAAGTATCAGTTCTCTTATTTGAGAGAGAAAGCATGTACCACTTCTTGAAGCCCACTTTACCAGCAATAAAAGGTGGCCAAACATGAGGAGAACAGAACCTCATATTAAAATATTTAAAAAATTAATTTTTTTCTTACTGAAATTGAATTATGTTAGGAGCCCTCAAAGTATGCAGCATTTCTTCATCTGTAATATAAGGGGAATAAATTAATTACTTAATCTTGTATGGGCCCTTATAAGCTTTGAAACTTCATCGCCTTCCTTCCAAATATTTAAGAGTTCATGATTTCACTGGGTAGTTGAAATTAGTAAAATAAACAGATTGCAACTATCTCTAAATAATGAAATTATCAGCCCCTCTTCAGGCATTGCCAATACCATGTCTTTTGATGACTGCATAGCATTTTGAAAATAATCAACTAGGTAAATATGAAATATAACAAAAATATTTTTTTTTACTAATATGAGAACTATCTGGGGGATATTTTCAATCTTTTTACCACAATGACCACTGGATAGGTGGGATAAAAGAGAAGCATGAACAGACCAAGTATTTTATCTTCCTTCTGGGGTGGGAGAGAGGGAAGGAGTACAAACCGTAATGAACATGAAAGCTTACTAAATGGCTTTGCTTATCTCTATTAAACATTTTTTAATAAAGTACTATGTCCTGTAGTTCTTCATACTCTATGATGAGGAAAATTGATTTCATGGTTCAAATCCTAAGCCTTCTAGCTAGGACAGCAATGAAAAAAATAAGTCATTCCAAACAATATAACAAGGCAAGTGGTGCAAATCCACAAACTGAAAGACGGGAATCTTGTGGATGCAAAATGGCAGATTTTTAAAAATTTAAATATATAGGTTCTCCTAGGAGTCACTTCCTAAGATGCGTTTTATCACTCTGAGGGTAATATTGTTGAATCGGCTACAGACACAAGCACTGGGAAGGTTTGGGACTGAATATCCATGCTACTACTTGCTGTCTGTCTTTAATTAAGTAAACTAAGTATCTTTCGGGGACTCAGTTTCTGTTGTCTGTCTGTTTGGTTGGTTGTTTCCTTTTTTTCCCCCTCCATATATAAAACAAAGGGGCTGGAATAGATGACCTTGAAGTCAGTGTGAAGTAATGGAAAGAACATGGGTATAGGGATCTGGTAAATGGAACTCCATTTGTAAAATGGATATATTAGGACTATTGTGGGGATTAACTGATAAATGTATATAAAGTGCCTATAATTTGGGGTAATCCTTAATTGGCAGATGGTGAATGGGCTTTTTGCTTTGCTTGTTTTTTTTGTTGCTATTGTTGTCCTTGATTTGTTTTTCCTTCCCTTCTCTGACTTCATAACTCTTTTGAATGATATATCAAACTATTAGCATGGATCTCCTTTAAGCCTTCAATAATTATAGACTCATCTTGTGAAAGTAAAAATCTGATTTAATTCAAAGGAAATTATTAATCAGTGATTTCTACTTCAGGCTTTATGTCATTTAAAAATGTTTCCAAACATATCAAGCAAGGTAATATAATTTTTCCAAATCTTTTCATCTAAAATTATTGTTTAATAAAAATTTTCCTGATATATTTATTTTAAAATGAGCATGTATCATCCAGTACATGGAATGTTTTAAATAATAAATGAATTTTCAGTGCTTGGTGAAACCCCTTAAAAGTTCTTGAATAAGTGATCCTGTGAAAAAAATATATATTGAAAGCTCATTGACAAAAATTATAAAACTATCTTGAAATCAAGAAGGAAACACAAAAAGCTATGCATGTGTATGAAATTTACTCTCCCAAAGAAATCTAAACTTCTTATAAAAAATCTTTTTTGTGCCAAGTCTTTGTCACAAAAAGAAAGAAAGAAAGAGAAAAAAAGAAAGAAAGAGAGAAAAAAAGAAAAGAAAAAGAATAAAATTGCCATGAGTGGTAGTAAAAGAATGAGAAAATAATGTGCCTCTAGCAAGGTGGAATTAAATACCTTTCAACCACAAAACTTTAAATGGACAGGTTTTTCCATTATCCATTTTAAATCACAGTAGCTTTAGAGTGCTTTATTTTAGAAAATGTTCATTCCACTTTCCCTTTTGACAGTTTAAAAGATAGTGACCTAATTATAATTTTATTTTTCAATGTTAATAGCTCAGTTTTAGAGACATACCAAACTGAAGAATTTAGTGTTAAGTTACTGCTATAGTTTTCCAATATTACAATATCTAGTGTATTTTCCAAGAATAATCTAGTTTATTTATTTGATATTGATCCTGATTTTCTTGTAGATGGTCTATGCACATATCTGTATTCAAATCTGGATATTTATCTGTTTCTTCTTCTTTACAACTAAAAAAAATGCTGGAGTGTGGCGCGTGAGTGGCTCAGTCCCTGGTTAAGTGTCCGACTCTTGGTTTCAGCTTAGGTCCTGATCTCAACAGTTGTGAGAGCCAGCCCCATATGGGACTCCGTGCTCAGCAGGAGTGTCTTTGGTTATTCTCTTGCTCTCTGCCCCTCCTCCATTTGTGCTCAAGCTTTCTCTCAAATAAATAAATTTTTAAAAAAAGAAGAAAAAGAAAGCTGGAGTGACATGTTAAATAATTAACATATATAAAACACCTTAATTAAATATACTATTGTTAAACTTATTTTATATACGTGCATAAAATACGTCTACAATATATAATAAATGATTATATATAAATAATCACAATTAGTTATTTTATATTTATATTTTATTATTTTATTCTTATACATAAATATGTCTGCATACTTAATAAAATATATTTTATATAATGTGCAATATTATTTATATTTCCATTGTGTTATGGAAACCTCAGTATAATTTCATTATACTGATGCAGAAAATATGATCTAAATAAGAATATAAAACAGACTAAAAAATAAAGTATTTTTGGTATAATAAACTTTACTACACTATAGATATATATATATATTCCAATGCAAATGATGATAAACAAAAGTATTTAGATTGTTTAAAATATCAGTATTTTCATTACTTAATAAAGTCATCATGAAAGAGACAAGTTGTTTATTAGAATAGACATGAAATGCATACATGTATATCCAAATGAATGAACCAAACAATCTAAAAATCAAAAACTATCTTGATAAGCAACATAAGATCAGAAGGGGGAATGAACCATGAGAGACTATGGACTCTGGAAAATAAACTGAGGGCTTCAGAGGGGAGGTGGGGTGGGGAAATGGGATAGGTTGGTGATGGGCATTAAGGAGGGCAGGTATTGCATGGTGCACTGGGTGTTATACGCAAGTAATGAATCATGGAACTTTACATCAAAAACTAGGGATGTACTGTATGGTGACATAATATAATAAAAAAAATTATTAAAAACAATAAATAAAAAAATAAAACCTATTTCTAACTTTTGGTTCTAGCTATGAAGACTGATGGATATTAGACTTACATTTCCATAACTCTTGTCCTTCCTCCCTTTAGAGCCTTCTGTAAATAATTCTAAAACCAGATAAAATATATAAATCAACCATGTCAACTGTGTTCAAATACTGAACATAATACAGCAGAGGGCTGTGACCCTTGGAAGAAAGGAAACGCAGGTAGTGGGGTTCACAAGCACCACAACCTCCTGCCTGGAAGCACTGTTCAAAGCACAGCAGAAGGATGTATATCTTAAATAGGGAGCAATAGTCTGGTAAGTAGAAGAAATGGGTATCAAGATTTGGGGCTGGTAAAGCAGCTGGAATTTGTGGGGCAAAGTACTAAGCAGAGTACTGGAGAGGAGAGAGTTACACAGAGAAGAAACTAGAGCAATCTCCACAGGAGTTTTCCAGTGAGAGTTGGCCAAATGCTAAGCAGTGTAAGAATAGGGCAAAACTCTGTAAGGCCCTGAAGAAAATAATTTATGGGGATCTGTGAGCTGGGAATCTGGGAATTTTACAGGTCATACAGTGATTGCAGACACTGGACTTCCAACAAGCGAGAGAACAAAGACTTCAGAGAAACACTCCAGTTATTCAGTTGAGACTCAAAAAGGCCATTTCTTAGGAGTCAGGCTACTGTACCAAGGGGGAAAAAAGCCTAAAAGTAAGTCTTTTTTTTTTTTTTTAAGATTTTATTTATTGATTTGGGAGAGACAGCATGAGCAGGGGTAGTGGGGGGGCAGTGGGAGAGGGAGAAGCAGGCTCTCCACTGAGAAGGGAGCCCAATGCATGGCTCCATTCCAGGACTCCAGGATCATGACCTGAGCTGAAGGCAGACACTTAACTGATTGAGCCACTCAGGAGCCCCCTAAAAGCAAGTCTTAACAAGATCAAATTAACCCACTAGTAAATTAACTACCCATCACAACACTCAACAAATTTTAAACAAAGAAAACAATAAACTTGATAATGTGGCATTAAAAAAAAAAAGTTCACCATACGTTCAAAAATTACTAAACTAAAAGAAAAAAGAAAATGTGACTAATAAACAAGAGAGAAAATAGTCAATAAAAGAAGAGCAAGGGTTGTTTTTATTTGTTATTGTTTGTTTGTTTGTGGGGGGGAGTGTTTTGGTTTTCTTAGACAGGGACATTAAAAATAAACTTTTATAAATATTTTCATGGATTCAAAGGAAAAGCTGTCTACAATAAGGAAACATAGGAAATGTCAGCAGAGGTATAGAAGTTATTTTTTTAAAAATCAAATAAAGATCCTAGAATTGAAAAAGAGAAGAAAAAAAATTTAACTAAAAAATCTTCAATAAATCCAAAATGTGGCAGGAAAGAATGAAAAAAATCAACAACAACAACAACAACAAAAAAAAAACAAATAAGACAAATGGAATGGAAATAGCAATATGGTTTATTTAACCTCCCAAATATTTCAATAGGTATATAAAATGAAGATATAAATGGAGTAGACACTTAATCATATAAACTTAATCATATGAAAACTAGAGTGGAAACACTAAAAACAGACAAGACTTCTAGACAAGGAGCATGACTATCAAGAGGGAATGTCATAATAAAAGCATAAATTCATCAAAAGACATAACACAAAATGCACATACATCTCATTACAGAGCTTTGAAAACATGAAGCAAAAACAGACAGACCTAATGGGAGAAACAGACTATCCCTCTCTCGCTGGCTATTCCCTCTCTCGCTGGCTGTCTCTCTGTCAAAATAAATAAATAAAATCTTAAAAAAAAAAAAAAAGAAACAGACTAAATCCACAACTATGGTTGGAAATTTTAATAACCCTCTTACGCAAGTTGATGGATAAAGTAGACCAAGAAATCAAGAAGGACATTGAAGATGTGACTGACTCTACATACCAAATAACCCGGTTAATATTTATAGAACACTACATCCAGACAGAAGAATACACATAATTTTCTAGAGTACGGGGAATGTTCACTAAGATAAATCATATGCCAGGACAGTCAATAGGTAAAAATTTATAAGGACCGAGGTCATATGTATAGTATGTTCTCTGACAACACTAGAATCAATCTAGATTTCAGTAACAATCACAACAAAGAAAACCATGGAAACCACACAATATTTAGAAATTAAAATAATTTTAAGTAACTCATGAATGACTTAAGCAATCATAAGGAATATTTAAATATTTTGAATTAAATAACAAAAACAAAGCATTTCAAAATTTGTGTGATGTAGCCAAAATAGTGTTTATAGAGAAAGCCATAGCTCTTTATATGCTTATATTTAAAAAGAAGAAAAGTTAAATTTAATAATGCAAGGTTTACTATAAGGAATTATAAAAACAAGTATGAATCAAGCACAAAATAGAAGGAAAGAATTCATAAATACAACAGAAAAAGTAATTAGACCAAAAGCAGATTCTTTGAAAACATCAATTGAATTGATAAACTTTTAGCCACATTAATGAGGGGGAGAGAGAGAAAAAAAAGATACAAAGAGAACACAAACCAATATATAAAATACAAAAGGGAATATCAGTACACAGCCTCAAGGCATTAAAAAGAAAAAAAAAATGAAATATGATGAACAACTTTCTGTGCACACGTTATCCAAATTAGATTGCAAATTCATTAATGGAGACAATTCACAAAAATGACACAAGAAGAAATAGTAACTATAAATTGCCCAGTAACTATAAAATAAAAACAATTCATAATGAAATTTTTTGCATATGAAAAAGCCCTATAACCCCTGATGGCTTCCCTAGTGAGTACTATCAAATTTAAAGAAGAAATGTCACTAATTTTACACAAACAACTAAAAAAATGATAAGATCAATATTCCCAAGTCTTGTCCTGAAGCCAACATAACCTTGATCCTAAACAAAAGGATATTATGAGAAAAGAAAATTATATACCTATTTTCTACTCCACATGAACAGACACCAAAATCCTTAAAAAAAAAAAAGCAAATAAACCTTGTAATAAATTAAAAAGATAATACAGAATGATCAAGTGGAGTTTATCTTAGGCATGTCAACTATGTGTTAATATTTTTAAATAAATCAATATATTTCTCCTATTCATTGACATAATATAAAAGAAAAATAATTTGATCATATTATTAGGTTCAGAAAAAGTGTATGACAAAATTCAATACCCACACGTGATTTTTTAAAAGCCCACAGCAATTAGAAACAGAAGGGAACATCCTACTCCAATAAAAGATGTCTCTGAAGAATTTGCAAATAATATCATACTTAATATTGAGAAACTTATTTCCTCCTAAGATCAGAATCAAAGCTAGATTCTCTGGTATCATCATGTCTACCTCCATTCAATAATTTATTGGAAACCAAAGCCACTATAATAAATAAGTAAAGTAAATAGAATCATAAAGACTAGAAAGGAAGACATATAATTGTGTTTATCCACAGATGAGATGATTATGTACATAGAAAATTTTAAGGAAACTACAAACAAAAGTACTAGGATTACTAAGGAATTTAGGAAGCTCACAGAATGCAAGGTTAACAATAGTGAAACTGCAAAATAAATTAATTCATACCATTTATAAAAACATCAAAACCACAAAATACTTAGGAAACATTTTAACAAATCACGTACAATATCTCTACACAAACATTTATGAGATGAATTAGAGAAGACCCAAATAAATGAAAAAAAATATGTCATGCTCATGAACTAGAAGACAAAATATTGTTAAGATGCCACTTCTCAGGGTGCCTGGCTGGCTCAGTCAGTTAAACATCTGCCTTCAGTTCAGTTCACGATCCCAGCGTCCTGGGATGGAGTCCTGCATGGCTACTTCTCCCTCTCCTTCTACACCCCCCCCCCCACCAACCTGGTGCTCTCGCTCTCAAATAAATTTTAAAAAAGAAATCAATTCTGCCTAAATTGATCTATAAACTCAATGTAATCAAAATAAGTACTTCAGCAGGTAATGTTTTCAAAATTAATTGCTTATTTCACAATTTACATAAACCTACAAGGGTCCAGAATGACCACAACAATTAAGGGACAGAAAAACCAAGTTGGAAGGACTTACATTGCCTGATTTCGAGCCTTACTCTGAAATAGGGATCAACAAACTACTGACCACAGGCTGGCTTCTTTTTATAAATAAAATTTTAGTGAAACATAGCCACAGCAATTTATTTGCATGTTATCTAAGCTACAACAGAACTGAGTAATTTTAAGAGAGATATTAATTATGCCCTGCAAATCTAAAACACTACTTGCCCCTTTAAGGAAAAGTTTATCTGCCCCTGATCTAAAGCTACAGTATTGGCATAAGAGACAAACAGAGCAATGAAACAGACTAGAATCCAGCAATAGAACCATACCTGCATATTTTAACTTTTGACAATGGCATCAAAGTAATACAATGAAAAAGGGTCAAACTTTTAAATAGGCAATGTTGAAAAACTAATTAATTATTCATTAAAAAAATGAACTTTGATTTCAATCCGTAGAGAAAAACTAAGTTGGATGAAATGTTGTTTAGAAATTAAACAAAATAATTTTAAGTAACTCATGAATGACTTAAGCAATCATAAGGAATATTTAAATATTTTGAATTAAATAACAAAAACAAAACAAAACAAAAACACAAAAGCAACAACTATAAAACTTCTAAGAAAACATAGAATATCTTTGTAAACTTGGATACTCAGATTTTTTGAATAGGATAAAGAAAGCATAAATTAGGTAAGAAAACATTGATACATACTCAACGCCATAGAAAATTTTAAACATTCTGCTCATCAAAAAACTGTTAAACCCAAACTGAGGCATATTCTAAAAAATAAATGACTGGACTTTTCAAGATTTTCAAGGTCATAAAGACAGGACCAGTCCACAAAACTGTCCAGATTGGAGGAGAAATGAAAACTAAATGTATATGGTATCCTGAATTGGATTCTGAACCAGAAAAAGGACATTAGTGGAAAAACTAGGAAAATCTGTTGTCTGTAGGTTATTTAATAGTATCTTACCAATGTTAATTTCTTAGTTTTGATAAATGTTATATAAGATGTTAACAATAGAGAAAGCTAGGGGGAGGGTATTTGGGAACTCTCTGTACTATCTTTGCAACTCCTCTGTAAATCTAAAATTATTTTGAAATAAAATTACTGAGGGGAAAAAAAAAAGGTTGTTATGAAAATGAATAGGCAAACCACAGGCCAGGAGGAAAAACTATATATAGAGAGATAGGCAGAGATAGAGATAGGGATAGAGATAGAGATAGAGACAGAGATAGAGATAATCTTGTAAGGGACTGTACCCAGAATGTGTACACAAGTGCTACAATTCAATAATAAAATGACAAACAACCGAACTAAAAATGAACAAGACTAAAACAGACATTTTACAAAAGAAGATATGCAAACTGGCCAATAAGCCTATGAAAAATTGCTCAACGGCATCAGAGAAAATGCAAATTAGATACCACTACACCCCCACTAGAATGGCTAAATTTATAAAGAACAACACCAACGACTGGCAAGGATTTAGAGCAACCCAAATTTTCGTACACTGATGGTGGAAGTGCAAAATAAAATAACCACTTTGGAAAAGAGTTGGGCAGTTTCCTAATCCCACTAATCCCACTTAGTATTGGGTATTTATACAAGAAAAATGGAAACACACATATACAAAAAGATTTGAACAACAATGTTCAAATACTGTGTTTTTTTTAAGTTTTTTTATTTATTTGACAGAGATAGAGACAGCCAGCGAGAGAGGGAACACAAGCAGGGGGAGTGGGAGAGGAAGAAGCAGGCTCATAGCAGAAGAGCCTGATGTGGGGCTCGATCCCAGAATGCCGGGATCACGCCCTGAGCCGAAGGCAGACGCTCAACCGCTGTGCCACCCAGGCGCCCCTGTTTTTGTTTTTTTTTAAAGATTTTATTTATTTATTTATTTGACAGAGATAGAGACAGCCAGCAAGAGAGGGAACACAAGCAAGGGGGAGTGGGAGAGGAAGAAGCAGGCTCATAGCTGAAGAGCCTGATGTGGCTCAATCCCATAACGCCAGGATCACGCCCTGAGCCGAAGGCAGACGCTTAACCGCTGTGCCACCCAGGCGCCCCTCAAATACTGTTTTAAGATAAGCACTGTTTTAATATTTGCTATTAAGTAAAAAAAATATATATATATGTTCTAAGTGCCTATTCTGTGACAGGTACTATGCTAAAAACTTTATAGATTCAAACTTATGTAACCTTCACAAAAACCTTTTATAGCCACATATGTTGTCTATTAATACATATTATTCCACAAACATTCATTAAGAATCTATATTGTACAAAGCAATGTTCTAGGCATTGGAGACATACAAACTTTGTTCTTTTATTTTTTTTTTAAAGATTTACTTATTTTTAGAGAGTGAGAGAGAGAGAGCATGCAAACAGGGGGAGGGGCAAAGGGAGAGGGACAGAACCTCAAGAAGACTCCCCGCTGAGTGCGGAGCCCCACACAGGGTTTGATCACACAACCCCGAGATCATGACCTGAGCCAAAACCAAGAATCGGTCACTCAACTGGCTGAGCCACTCAGGCACCTCAAGTTCTTCGTTCTCTTAAAGCTTACACTCTACAAGGGGGAGACAGTTGATAATTAAAGACTGTATTAAGATGGGTAAGAATATTGTTCCCACTTTACAGATGAGGCTTGAGAGATGGTGGCTGGGATCTGAATCCAATTTCTCTGACCCAAAATGCAGACTCCCTGACTACTACACTATCATACCAAATAACACACCATACTCCCTGTTTCTTAAGACATCGCCCCTCCTTCCAAGTTGTTGTCACTTTAGCAAGCAGAGGGACATTAAAACGAACTATGATAGGTAATGTTTAATTAAATTTATAATAAGGAAAATAGACTGCCCAGGTTTCTAAAGAGAAAATAAGACTAGAACTATGGTTTCTACAAGGAGGCAATTATGCAGAAACCCGAAGGATGTACTTAGTAGGTAAAATGGTAAGTGCACAATATCTTGCCCTGACACTGATTTCTGATAGTGTAGGCTAAATTATTCTATCTCTTACTCTTAATTGGCTTCACACATCATATTTATGATCATCTTTGTACCTGACTACTGTATCATCACGTTTTCTGCTAATATCATAAAAATAAGGCATGGATATCTGTAAACCACCATTGTGTAAGTAAGGTAGAATTAATTTGCCAGAACAACCTAATTTCCTCTAAGCTATTCTCTTTGGAGAGGATTTTGTGGTTTCTTTTCGAACTAGCAAATACTTAACTCCATTACAGATAGCTATATAACAAAATGAGGCAACACTACATAAATGAGGTACTAGATCTCTATTTGCTTTGCTTTGCATTAGTCTCAAAATAATAGATGTAAAACATAGCATGGACAATTCACTCTTTGATTAAAGTGACCCCAAAACCAGTACAATATCAGATACAAAGCATATATTAAATATGACTTGCTGAGTGAACTTCAATGATTTCCATCCATTCCAATGTCTTGCAGGATAAAATAGCTTTCCAGTAATATTTCTACCATGCCTTCTCATTTTGTGTACTACAGTCTAGCAATATCAATCCATGTATATGTCCCTGAATATCATATTCAGTTTTACAACTTTGAAAATTTGGCATATGCTGTTTCTTTTGCCTGAAAAGCCTTTATCCCATTCTTTTGCATGAGGAAATCAGCTCAGCATCACATTCTCTAAAGTATTCTCTGACATCCTCAGAGAGTGAATCACTCTCTCCTTAGAATCAGCTCCATCTTATATATACCCTTGTCAGTTACTGCTCTCATAGCACTGAATTGCATTATTTGCTTACATGTCTATCCTTTTCACACTGACTCCTCTTTCTCAATCCTCACTTCATATCACCTCCACCCACGCATCACAGTTAAGATATTATACCCAGTATGGTATGTAAGCTAAGCAATCAGAACAAATACTGACATTACTCAACCAGAACAGCTCTGGTGGGTGAATGTAAACCCTTCCTCTATACCCCACTGCCACTGTCCTAAAGAAGACCGCCATCACCTCTGCTTGGCCTTCTGCATTACTTCCTAAAGACCTTCCAGCCTCTAGTTTCATTCCCTGTAATCCTCCCTTCACATTTTGACCAGCATGATCTTTTTTATAAAGCTAATTTATTTTTACTCCTTAAGATCTAGCTTAACTTTCACCTCAGAAAATTCTTTTTTAACTTAAATGAAAAGAATAAAATTCTCTCACTAAACTCTTTAAAAAGTTATTTTGTCACATAGTATTTGTGAATTTTAATTATTTAAGCCTAGATTTCTACTCTAGTCTACGGGATAACGTGGGTTTTTTTTTCTTGCATATCTGTCAATGTACCAAATAACCCCATGTTAAGTCTACCACTTAGACTTCATTAAAAAAGAAAAGAAAAAGAAAAAAAACATTATGGAAAGAAGGCAAGGAGGAAGAAAAATACATTTTTTATGGTGATTTGAACATATCCAAGTTTTTTTTTTTTTTTTCATCTTCTATTATACTTCTTTGGTCTTTTAAGGACATAGCCACAACTGCTAGAAGCTCACATTTTCTTTCCACGCCGCCGTAGTCAGGATAATGATAATCAGGTTAAGGTAACAATCATGATGCTATCAGTATTTTGACTATGTTATTTTACCATGCCATAGTTAGTTTCATAGTAAGACAAAAGGGCCAGTCCACAATGACTGAGAAAGTAGCAACCTTACATACATACTAAATACGTGATTATAGAGCTATTTCTCCTGAATAGAGTTGGTCTGACGGCAGAGGTTCCTGTACTAATCTATCTCAAAACCGACGGTATAGAGAACTTAGAAAGACAAATCAATACATTTGGAAAATCTTGCTCTTTTTTTATGCAAAAAGAATTATATATTGTATGAAACGATTTTATTTTACATCCCAAAGTATATCCTTTTCAGACTGTAGAATACACAGTCTTTGGAAAAAAACTTTAAAAATAGGGAGAAATATACAAAATTGAAACATTCATAGAAATGCTCACTACCCAGGTACATATTACACAAGCTATTCTTACTAAGTTACTAATTAAAACAAACAAATTCGCTGTCACTTCAGTTAAAAAAAAAAAAGTGAGAGATTCAAACAAAGGGACAAATGCAAAATAGTAATATTTTAGCATAAGAAATACACCCAAACACTATTTTAGCATAAGTTTTTTACATACTTATTTTGAAAAACTGATGATTAATATCACCAAACCAAACAAATTAAATTTCAAGCAGGATTTTATAGTAACATACTAGGGTTTAGATAAATCTCTACTACACTCATCTGTAACATGTATCCATAGATCCCAACTAAAACTATCAATGGAAAGAAATTGCTACAAAAAAATCACACTGGAAATCCTAACTACAATGAAGCTGGAGATGACCTATATACATTACCAAATTCTGGTTTCTCCATCATTTGATAGCTTTTTTAAAGACAAATTCATTTTAAAGTCACAAAATTTTGGCTCCGCTTCATCTGGAGCAAGAAAGCAAATATTTTTCATATAGTTATACTCTTCCCATGCCAAAAATATTAGCCAAGTGTGATTTCATTCCAGAACTTTATAATCACAGCTCCCCACAGCACAGTGATGTGCTCATCACCTGACACTTCTGCTTAAACAGTTGCAAATGTGTTTGCTGATTATCCAACCAGAGTTTTGGATACTCTTCCCAAGGGTGGCTTCCTCTCATCCTTCATCACAAGCTTAAATGCAACCTCTTTTAAAAATCCAACCACTTATTCTAAAACAGTCCTTCTACCCCTAAGCTACTCTCTCATCATACCCTTCATTTCCATATTCTGTTTATTTCCTGCACAGAATGTGTAATATTCTTATATTCATGTTCACTTGATTATTGTTTGTCTCTTGTAGAAGAAGCACATCAGATGAAAGATCTGGTCTGTTTCATTCATCTTTTTATCTCCTTAATATGAAACATATAGAAGAGTGTCTATCCTACAGTGAATACTTAATGAATATTTGTTGAATAAATGAAAACAAGAAAGTAAATTCTCTTGCCTTCTCTTTATCATTAAGTATATACATCTTTTTAGATTTTATTTATTTATTTGAGAGAGAGGGAGAGAGCATGCACAAGTGGGAATGAGGGACAGAGGAAGAGGGAGAAGCAGACTCTCTGCTGAGCAAGGAGTCGGGCAGAGGAGGGGCTCGATCCCAGGACCCTGAGATCATGATCTGAGCTGAAGGCAGACACCTAACAGACTGAGCCAGCAGGTGCCCCATAAAGTATATACATTTTTAATCGAGTCATTCGTATAAGCTATAACTGCCCCAAAATGGTCCTCAGTGGGCATGAGAAATGATGTGCACTGATTATGAACGTTATGCACAGTGGATCCAGTCACAGTAGGATAATGGCCCTTGGGACAATCCTATAGTGCTAAGGTCTCCCAGATTCCCCAGCCAAGACTGACGTCCACGTACCGCTCTGCATTCCAGTCATCTCAAACCTTAGCTTGAATTTTGAGTCAAACTGGGTTTCTTCATTTATGATATGTGTGAGTTTAGAAGATTGCTTATTCTTTCTAATCTCTACTTGCTTCACATTAAATATACCTTAGTCTCATAATCATTAATTACCTTTTATTAAGAAAATATATGTTAACCAAAAGCCTTACCAGAGCAAGTGCTCATTAAGGAGTAGTTATAATACCTGTATTAGGGTCAAGTTGACACATAAAATTAACCATTACAATATTATTGATCCTTATTTGTTGATGCTGCTGTATGTAATAATAGTCTATTCATTCAGATCAGTTAATTTTAACAGCTACTGAGTTCACTTGACATACGGTTTAGATAAGGAAAAGGACCATGTTAGGCAAAATAAACTTAGTCTATAAAGTCAACCTCTTCTTTGAGTGTCATCATTTCTTTTCATTAAAAATATCCCTATAAAAAAAATCCCTATAATCAGTTCTACACTAAAATCTTCAACATTTCTCTGAAACTGTATTTAACATTTTGACTAAATGTAAATGGAAAGGAAATTAAAATGCAAAAAAGAATAAAAAGTAAAAGAAATTTTTGTTTTCAGCAATATGAGTCTATTATTGGAAAATATGTACCGCTCTACCCAGGAGACAATTTGCAAAACAAATCTTTTAATTTGGAAAATGAATGAACTGCATACAAGTATAGCTGTGAGAAACTCAATTTTACTAGAGAGTTTCCTTTTTTATTTTTTTAAGCAGTTTAATTACCCAAACAAAATATTTAAGTTCTGGTATGCTTCGCCTATCCCATTAATTCCACACTAGGTTTAAGTTCCTTTAAACGTCACTGATTTTTAATTACCATGCAAATGCATTAACTAAGCTTCTTAGAGTTAAAGGTTAGAAGCACATGCTAGAGAGCTGATAAAAGAATTTCCCCCTTTCTTGTTAATAACAATAACAACAAAATTGTGAATTCCTACTCTGTAGCTGTAATTCTTTAAGATTATTTCCAATATACTAAAAATGTAATTTTCAATTAACTTCGGACAACCCATCAGCATATTTGTTTTATAGGCAAGAAAACACGTTTAGCTTCAGTTTATGGACTAATCAACAGGTATCAAAAACAGACATTATAATTTAGATAGAACATAAGTACAAACAGCATGCCACACTGGAAAGGTATAAGTCAGCTGTATAACTAACCTGGCATTGGCCCAATACTATGGTAACTTTTCTGCCTGCTACTTCATGGTTTGTCAAGAGGCAGCTGCTATAGAAAACAAGCACAGACTATGGAATGTCATTTGCAAGACTTTGACTCTCCATGCTAGCATTTGCTAGTTGAGTGTGTTGTATTTTATCTTTCATTCTTACTTTCCTCATCTGCAAAAAAGTACTTATTAGCATTACTTGTGTATAATGAGACTTAAATTAAAAAAAAAGAAAGCTTTTATTGTTGTTGACTAATCTTATCTCCTTTTGCCATTGCTTAATACTTTAGCTAATATTTATTGAGTGTTTAGTATATGCCTGAAACTGTATTAAGGGCTTTATATAGTCTTTCATTTAATCCTCACAACGTTGTGAAGTAAATATTATTATCCTTGCTTTGCATAACTTCCAAAGCCCCCCATTTAACCACTATGGATACCATGGTTTCTGTGAAAGATATACATGATTTCATCATAGCAACCAGAGGTAATCATTTCTGTGTCCATATTATGGAAGAGGAAAGTGAAGAAATACAATGAAGCCTCCCCATGCATACATATAATTAATATGGGACCAACTAAACCTGAACTCAGCTATTTCATTTCTATTTAAGAGCAATGATGTTTCTGATATACCACAGTCTTCTATTATATGTGCTTCAGGATTTGCAAAGTAAGAGAAAACTTGATTCTTGTCTTTGAGGAAGATTTGAGCACAATGGATTTTATATAATGTCCAGCACATTTTATGGAATATTCTTACTAAGAAATTACAAACTTCTAAAAATTGTTTTTGTTTAATCATGTTCAAACAATCAAAACAAAAAGGTACAATGGACTGCCACCAATAACCGAGGTAACAAAAATAAAAATGAAGCTCTGACCCAAAGAACTGAGAAACATTTCACTCAGCTGTTAGTTCCCAGTCTTTGACATGTCTCTACTCTTTTTTTCTAGCAATAAGGTACACTTGACTTCAGGGAACATTTCACTTCATCTCACTTAGACTTTTGTCTCACCTTTTTTATGTATAAAGCAGCACCATTTTTTTTTTCAGATATCTTGCTAGGCTCTTTTCTGCTCTGTAACTGAATTTGAGGGGTTGGACAATTCCTGATACAAATATATAAATTAACAGGACAGAAACTGGCATGTTGGGGGATATTACATGAAATGTTATTAGATGTTCGTGCCCAAACTTTTCACAAAGACAGCTGGGATGTAGGTGGAATTTGGACAAGATAAACAGTATCAGGTATATGCAGTTATCATTATAGTGTACTTGAGAGGAATAAAAGTTTCCTTCTTCCATCACTCCTGGGGTTAGATTATTGACCCTGACGAGAGATCTCACATCATTCTGGGAGAAGAAATATGGTCATGTCTGCCAAAGGCAACACAAAGACCTGAATCTAACAGGATATATAACACTGGATCCTTGTGTCTGGGATTAACTCAGATTTGAGTTTCTGAGAATAAATTTGTGCAGCAAATGGTGAGGTCATTAAAGAAATAACCCACAGATGATAAAATAAAACTGAAAGGTTCTGATTTGTTCATGAGAGAACAGTGAGGTACATTTGAAGTAAAGAGTTTAGCCAACCGTCCCCTCTGCACCACATGGGAAAGGCTTATTATTTTCTAACTATACCATACAAAATAAAAAAGTATGAACAGAAAGAATTCCTTTGAAAAAACAAGTTCTTGATCTAGAAAAATTCCAATGATGTAAACAATGAGCTAAAAGGAAAATCAAGACCAAGTCTTAATCTGTTCTAGAAAGGGGATCTCATACAGACATCTGCAGCTGTAGACATTACCATCCCATTACTGTAACTTAGCCAAAGGACAGGTAGTCGGAATAGAGTACAAATATCTTTAATGGTCAGTTAAAGTCCCATGGGGTTCCCTAACTTTTGCAATAGTTTATAGTAAAAAGTACATTTGATTATAAACAGTGAAAATATATTTAATACTATCTATGATCCCACCATAAGACAGTCCATGAGATGCTACTTGACTATAAAATTCTTCTAGACTATCGAGAGCACAACATTCATAAACATTGCATCCCACAGAAGCCAGAGATTTCTAAAACTTGCTCGAAATATATCCACATAACAGAGAGATACTCTGATTAATACAAAGTATTGATAAAAAGGACACAGATAAAGTCACGGGGTATTTTCAGAAGACATCTTAAAGCATACACATTATTTTCAAATGTAAAAAAAAAAGACATATTACAAACTACAATTTGTAAATGAAATCAGAATTCTTTGTACAACCTATAACACAAGCTCTTGACCTAAATTCCATGATCAGATTTTAGTTTGTAAAGGAATTTACTAACTCTTGAAACAAATCACTGTGGAAAGCAGTAGTGGCAGTTTCTTAGGCACCAACCTAAAAACAACTACCTCTGAATTTTATAAGGTTAACAAAGAACTGTATGTAGCTTCAGGGCAGAATTTATGAAGTCATAATGAACATGTTCAGACGGCCATTCAGAGTCTCTAAAGAAAGGTTAAGTTTGGATGTTAAGTTATTTTGAAAACCACTATGCCCTTTAACACATACCAGAAAAGAGATGAATAGGCAGGTCAGAGGTTCCCTTCTGGAGACCATGAGCCACAGCAGAACTGGTAACATTTCGAAAAGAGACTAGAAATTGATCCATGCACACATATAGACTCAGAGCGGGCTCACCATATGTTCATTTCAATTATCTTGCAATTCAAAACTGTTTTGCTTCAGATACAGTGATTGTATTTCGCCTACACTAAGGCATCACCCCTTGTTTGAACAGGAGTAGTTTTTCCAGAAACACACTCATTAATTTATACAGGAGGCTTATGGAGCTCTCCTCTAGATACCTACCCTTTTGAGAATCATTCTACCACTAAAGGTGGCCACTCAATCTACACTGATGAAGGGAAAAATCAATGAACCCTCATGATGAAACCTTAAGGATTCAACAAATGTAGTTACAATAAAAACGTTTTCATGTTAGAGAAATTGACTATTTTTAAAGACTCTTTGACATGCAAGTCTCATCAAAGATTGAGGTGTTAATGAAATAAAACAAAAGACTATCAAGAGAAGGTTTGAAATTACTTAAGAAAATGCAGAAAGAAACTAAAATAAAAAATAATATCCCAATTTTATGAGACAAAAAATAATAATTTAAAGTGAACGAAGGTGAAGAAATATGAAATTCTGCAAGTCATTCTGCAGTTTTTGTTTTAAAATCTATAAATCTTGGGATATAAAAGTTATGTCTAAGAAATCTTTTCAATAAGCAAAGCAAGGTCAAGGTATAATAGAAAATACATTTGATTATTTAAACGGCATCTAACACCATGATCATATTTTCTTTAATAGCTCTCATTTCCAATATTGTTTTTCCCTCTTTAGCCAATGTTGATATTAGATTTTGCATTAAAATGGAGCATAAAATGAACCATAGCTACTTGCTTTTAGGATAATTTACCACCAAGTGAATTATGAGAGCATTAAAGGTAAAAGTTCTTAGCAACTTTTTAAAAAATAACCTGGCCATGAGGTTATGTGAGTTGTATAATTAGGAAATATTTCTGTGGCTGCCTCTAGTATGTAGGGAGGAGTGGCTTATAAAAGCTAGATGGTGGGTACCTGGGTGGCTCAGTTGGTTAAGCAACTGCCTTCAGCTCAGGTCACGATCCTAGAGTCCCAGGATGGAGTCCCACATTGGGCTCTCTGCTCAGCAGGGAGTCTGCTTCTCCCTGTGACTCTCCCCCCGCTCATGCTCTCTCTCTCTCTCTTATTCTCTTTCTCTCAAATAAATAAATAAAATCTTTAAAAATAAATAAAAATTAAAATAAAAGCTAGATGTCAGAATGGTCATCTTAAGTCATCTATAACCTTGAATACTGACCTGATACTCAGCTCTTTCATCATAAAATAGATTTGGATTTGATGAGTTGCAAAATGTCTTTCTGCCTTGCTAATTTTTATTTTTAGACTTTATCAAAGAACAAATCTCCATGAAACTATATGGTTACAAAATGAAAAAATTCTTTTATTATTTTAACCTCGTAAAATTCTTAGTATTCAGTTCCCAGCTGCCAACTATTTCAACTCTTACATAGCTTCTTTGGGAATAATATCCCATTATACATAATGTGATAGCCAACATTCATATGCAACAAAGCTGATTCTTTTTTAAAGATTTGTTTCTTTATTAGAAAGAGAGCATTAGTGGGAGGGGCAGAGGGAAAGGGAGAGAGAATCTCAAGTGGACTCCATGCTGAGCATGGAGCCTGATGTGGGGCTTGATCTTATGACACTGAGATCAGGACCTGAGCCAAAATCAAGAGTTGGACGCTTAACCAGCTACACCACTCAGGCACCCCTCAAAGCTGATTTCTAATGAATGCTTTCTTTGCACAGGAAGTATCCTAAAAACATTAAAGAAAGTATCATATTTAATCTTCAATAAACTCTAAGAGATTTACTTCATTGGGCAGATGAAGAAATTGAGGCTTAGAAATTCAGTAACCTGCCTAATTCATACATGCTTGAGATGTTAATGCAGTCTGTCTGTGTCCAGACCATGTACTGTGAAACCTGTTCACAAGAGTATATACCCTGTAACAGTTGGTACCCTGGACATCCAGAGGAGAAGCTCTGTTGCTTTGGTATGGGCCATAGGCCCACAGAAAAGCATATTTGCCTTTCTAAAATGAACAAAAAAGGAGCATGGCTAAACTTCCCATCACAGCCTGCCACATTAGATCTCAATGATCAGTAAAACTTTCCAAACAATCAATTGCTGCCACAATACACCGCCTCAGAAACCAGGTATTACAAATCATATTTACTGATTTGGGGAGGTTTTCTGCAGGAGGTCTACTTTGTTGGCTGTGACTTGGAACATCTATAATTTATGATGCTTGATTAAGTGTGCCAATCCTTCAAATGTAGACAAATCTCACGGGGACAGGCAAGCTGAAGGAACATTGGTTTTAGTGGTTTGAGATTACCCAAGGCATTAAAATGAAATGATGCTTAGCAAATCCAAGCTGCTCCTTTTGGATTAACTATTAGGTTTATTGACTCTTTAAAGGAATGTATTTGGTGCTTGTTCAAGTACTTTATCCATGGTCACTAAAACCTCTATCACACTTTCTTAAGATTTTTAACAATCTCTTCCTCGATCATACTTCCAATAACTTGCTTCCTGAATTAGTAAACAGAACCAGATTTGAATTTGTAAAACCAGGATTCTAGTTCAAATTCTACTACTTAGTTAATAATATGACTGATATTAATAAGTCACTTAATGTTGCTGAATTTTATTTTTGAAAAAGACAGAGAAGAGGAGGGAAGGCAGGGAAGAAGAGAGGAAGACAAGAAGGGAGGAAGGGAGGCAAGAAGAGAGGAAAAAAATGCAAACAACTTATATTTATCTCCCAGGAATGGTGGCAAGATCAAATGAAGTAGATTATACTAAACCACAATCCTAAAATATGATAAAAATGTTAGTATTGGTATTATCATTGTTGTAAGTATTCACACTCAACTAGGAAATAGCCTTGGTAGCACATAATAAAATTCAAAAAAATAATGGGCCATGATGCACTGTTGAAAGACCATATCTAAACCAAACTATGGAGGTTGCGATTTGAGCAAGTGTGTGATGACAAATCACAGTTTTCTGTCTTGGCAAAGCAGGTAAATCAAACTTTGCAGGTAGGAAGGGACTTATATTCTGAACATCTGTATTTTATTTTAAGACTTTTCACTCTCTGAGAATGACTCTGGCAATGACTTCCAAATGAATCAGAGAAGACAGAGTTGTCTTTCTAGCATTACTAAACTGTACAATCATTTCTTTATTTTCTTCCATCACAGAAGGCAAATAGTACCTATAAAGCCAAGGTGAAGGGCATCTGCATTTCCCAAGGTGAAATCCCATGCTATATCCAATAAGAAGGGTGTCATTTTCTACATATGAACCTTGAATCTTTTTCCATTGAACATAAAGCTCTTGTTACATTCATACAATTAATAGCCCCCTAGTTGTTATCACACATTTAAGATTAGACACATTTGACTCAGAAAGAAAACTACCTTTGGAAAGAGAGTAGAGTTGTGTCTTACTTGCATTTTAGCTTCTCAATAAAATTCTTTTCAGAAATATGAACAGATATTAGCATCCAGAAGTATTAGCATCTAACAACTTCATAGCAGACTCCTGCAGACAGAACACCTTGAGAGGATTATACCCCTAAAGCTCTAAAGAATTAGCAAAGTGCTTATTCTGCAAAAGAGCTGCAAAATATTCCATTGGAAAGAAGCACGCTTTCTGATAAACAACACAACTACCATTTGCCAGCTTTTTTCCTGGCCTAATAAGCAACACTGTCTTTTTTAATTTTTTCCTAGTTCTTTCCAACTTTGATTGCAAATTTAACAATTTAGAAAAAAATTTTTAAAAATTGCTACTTTTTTAACTCAAAGATTTTCAGGATTTCAGAACTAGAAGATTGTATCAATCCAGTCACTGCCCTCATCCCCACTCCTATCCCCATACCACACACAGAAATGTAACTATGGTACAGAGAGGGGGGAAAAATGACATACTTGAGATCACACGCTAGTGTGTAAGTGAATTGGAGTTAGAATTTAGGTCTCCTGAATACTAGCCTGATGTCCTAAGATTCTTTTCCAGCACAAAGCTTCTTTGACCATCACATGATCATGTTCTTTTCAATATATCATTACCGTTGATCTGGTGTCCATTCTGCATAAACTGAGATCGTGAATGTGTCAGAAGTCTTGTAACACCA
The DNA here is from genome assembly GCF_002007445.2 of Ailuropoda melanoleuca. NCBI lineage: Eukaryota > Metazoa > Chordata > Mammalia > Carnivora > Ursidae > Ailuropoda > Ailuropoda melanoleuca. Next base: position 96,416,860 of record NC_048220.1, on the reverse strand, counting down.
TACAAAGTTAATTTTGTATGTGTGTAATGTTATTAATAGATATAATTTATTGAGATTTATTATGTGCAAAGAACATTACTAAGCCCTCTAGGTATATTAAATCATTTAATTTTTCGAACTATCTTTTGAGGCTGGATACCATTATTCCTATTCTATAGATGAGAAAAGTGATGATTTATGAAATTAGGTTATTTGGACATTACACAGCTAGTAAGAAGAGTTTCTAATCAAGCAATAAAAAGCAGATTGCTTAATTCTGTTCTTTAAATACATTTCAACCAATTTCAAAGACATTCAGCATTAATAAACAGTTTCAAGGACTGAGATTAAAGCATTATTTATATGGTAGGCTAAATTAGTTCATTGTTGAAATCCCTGCTCTTCTTACATCTGAAATATGATGGCATATTTATTAGTTGTTAAGTCACAACAATTATACCTCTTTTTATGTACAATCTGGTACTCCTGTTTAGCTCTGCTCTTAGGTTTAGTTTTAATCCTATCCATAATTCTAGTACACAAACTTCAGAAAGGAATGGAACTGCCTAAAGATGTCAAGCTGGGAACCATTTGAATTCTGTGGCTTCTACTGTCACCATCATTGATATGCAGATCCTTACATAACTGTAGGAGTACTGTGATAGCTCTGTACAATGACTTCCAGAACAAATTCTGAAAATCAACCAAAACATCCTTGAATAAAAATTGCAAATTGAAAGTGAGCAATGATAAAAACTTCTGAACAAAACTAAGATTTTGTTGTGCTATAACCTCTTAAGATCAAGAAGCACTAATAAAAGGGATTATATGTTATTCTACCACCAATTTAACTCACTTCTTACGTAATTTCCATGAGTCAGATGGTTTTGAGCTAGATCTGGCAGTAGTTAAAATAGTAAAAAAAAAAAACAACAAAAAACCAGAAATGGTCTCGACTTCATGAAGCATAGTTTAATGGGCTATGGGATTATTTCTCAGTAGAGAGAAACTGTTAAGGACTATGAGTAAAGATCTTGATTCTAATTCTTATATTAATATGTTAATCTTCAAAGAAGCATCCATACATTTTAGGTTACATAAATTCACAATTACTATAGAGCAAACCTGAATGTAAGTTACTATCTTTTTTAAAAACTATCTATGAAATTACGGAGCAAATCTAAGAATAATTAATATGAGACAAAGAGCTTCACATTATTTTCTATAATTCTCCCAACTTTAATACTAAAGATATTTTCCTTTTTATGCTTTCCATAATTTTAATTAACAAAAATGTTCTTCTGCATGAAATCACATTTTCAATACATTCTTATTTAATTTGAACCACCTCTCATTCAAGTGAAGTCCAAGCAGATATATAAAGAAGAACAATGATATGCAATTTCACATGCTTCCTCTTCTATTGGTTTATATATCCAAGTACTTTATATTCATTCCATACTTAATGCTCTAAAACACAGGTCAGAAACCTTTCTTCTGTAATGACCACAGAGTAAATATTTTGTAATTTGTAGGCTATATGGTCTTTATTGTAAGTGCTCAATTCTATCTTTGAAGTGCAAAAACAGATATGGATAATATGTAACCAAATGGACTCCAGTGCATTCCAATAAAAGTTTACTTATAATAATAGGCAAATATTGGCCATATTTGGTTGACCCTTGCTCTAAAATATCAACAATCTTTTGGCCAACACTAGCTGAATAAAGATGAGCATGACTGTCAAAACCACGTCTCACTAAAATCCAGTAAAAAAATAAAATATTCTACAATATATCTTTGAAAATAAATTTTGTAATTATCTTTTAGAAGGGAGGATAAATCTATAGAGATTAAGAATCAAATTCCCTTTTTTTCAAATTCCTTTTGTGTTAGGATTCTATTTATGATAGTACTGTAACTGTATTTTTTATGAAAATAAACAGAACCAAAACAAATTGTCAAAAGATCAAGCCTTCCTTGATACATCAGTCAGAAGTCTAAATTCATTGTGTAAGCCTTTCCCTTAAGATCAGGAACACGACAAGGATGCCCACTCTCGCCACTATTATTCAACATAGTACTAGAAGTTCCTTGCAACAGCAATCAGGCAACAAAAAGGGATCAAAGGTATCCAAATCGGCAAAGAAGAAGTCAAACTGTCTCTCTTTGCAGATGACATGATACTCTATATGGAAAACCCAAAGGAATCCACTCCCAAACTATTAGAAGTTATAGAACAATTCAGTAAGGTGGCAGGATACAAAATCAATGCCCAGAAATCAGTTGCATTTCTATACACGAATAACGAGACTGAAGAAAGAGAAATTAGGGAATCCATCCCATTTACAATAACACCAAAAACCATGCGTTACCTTGGAATTAACTTAACCAGAGACGTAAAGGACCTATATCCTAGAAACTATAGATCACTTTTGAAAGATATTGAGGAAGACATAAAAAGATGGAAAAATATTCCATGCTCATGGATTGGAAGAATTAACATAGTTAAAATGTCCATACTACCCAGAGCAATCTACACTTTCAATGCTATCCCGATCAAAATACCGAGGACATTTTTCAAAGAACTGGAACAAATAGTCCTTAAATTTGTATGGAACCAGAAAAGGCCCCGAATCTCCAAGGAACTGTTGAAAAGGAAAAACAAAGCTGGGGGCATCACAATGCCGGATTTCGAGCTGTACTACAAAGCTGTGATCACAAAGACAGCATGGTACTGGCACAAAAACAGACACATCGACCAATGGAACAGAATAGAGAACCCAGAAATGGACCCTCGGCTCTTTGGGCAACTAATCTTTGATAAAGCAGGAAAAAACATCCGGTGGAAAAAAGACAGTCTCTTCAATAAATGGTGCTGGGAAAATTGGACAGCTACATGCAAAAGAATGAAACTTGACCACTCTCTCACACCATACACAAAAATAAACTCCAAATGGATGAAAGACCTCAATGTGAGACAGGAATCCATCAAAATTCTAGAGGAGAACATAGGCAACAACTTCTATGACATCGGCCAGAGCAACCTTTTTCACGACACATCTCCAAAGGCAAGAGAAATAAAAGATAAAATGAACTTATGGGACTTTATCAGGATAAAGAGCTTCTGCACAGCCAAGGAAACAGTCAAAAAAACTAAGAGACAGCCCACGGAATGGGAGAATATATTTGCAAAGGACACCACAGATAAAGGACTGGTATCCAAGATCTACAAAGAACTTCTCAAACTCAATACACGAGAAACAAATAAACAAATCATAAAATGGGCAGAAGATATGAACAGACACTTTTCCAATGAAGACATACAAATGGCTAACAGACACATGAAAAAATGTTCAAAATCATTAGCCATCAGGGAAATTCAAATCAAAACCACACTGAGATACCACCTTACGCCAGTTAGAATGGCAAAGATAGACAAGGCAAGAAACAACAATTGTTGGAGAGGATGTGGAGAAAGGGGATCCCTCCTACATTGTTGGTGGGAATGCAAGTTGGTACAGCCACTCTGGAAAACAGTGTGGAGGTCCCTTAAAAAGTTAAAAATTGAACTACCCTATGACCCAGCCATTGCACTACTGGGTGTTTACCCCAAAGATACAGACGTAGTAAAGAGAAGGGCCATATGCACCCCAATGTTCATAGCTGCATTGTCCACAATAGCCAAATCATGGAAGGAGCCGAGATGCCCTTCAACAGATGACTGGATTAAGAAGCTGTGGTCCATATATACAATGGAATATTACTCAGCTATCAGAAAGAACGAATTCTCAACATTTGCTGCAACATGGACGGCTGGAGGAGATAATGCTAAGTGAAATAAGTCAAGCAAAGAAAGACAATTATCATATGATTTGTCTCATCTATGGAACATAAGAACTAGGATGATCGGTAGGGGAAGTAAGGGATAAAGAAAGGAGGGGTAATCAGAAGGGGGAATGAAACATGAGAAACTATGGACTATGAGAAACAAAGTGAAGACTTCAGAGGGGAGGGGGTTGGGGGAATAGGATAGACTGGTGATGGGTAGTAAGGAGGGCACGTATTGCATGGTGCACTGGGTGTTATACGCAACTAATGAAGCATCGAACTTTACATTGGAATCCGGGGATGTACTGTATGGTGACTAACATAATAAAAAAATCATTAAAAAATAAAATAAAGAAAAATAAATAAATTCATTGTGTAGCACATTAATACTTTAATATTAAAAAACATTCATCCAGTATAGACATTTTGCAAGTAAAAATATATATTTAAACTCATGCAAAACAGCATGGGATTCCACTCTCAGTCCGCTATTTAATTACAAGAAACACATTTTCCTGTCCAAGGATATACCGTCTTTTCCACCTTATGCATGTGGCATTATTATTTCATAATATATCCCCATCTACTAATGCATCTAATTTAAGTTTACCAATATTAAATAATTCATCAAGAAAGTAGTAAGTTTTTACCTTGAAAAAGAATTTATACTCAAATATATATATATAATTATACTCAAATATATGTGTGTGTGTGTGTGTGTGTGTGTGTGTGTGTGTGTGTGTGTGTCTGTGTGTGATGGCCAAATACTATATGCTACTGACAATGCTGGACTAGTTTATAGAAAGCCTTTTCTCCTACATCTGAGCTTTTGTTTTTAAGGCACTTCTGACTTAGCCAAAACAAAAGTTACAATTCAACTAAGGACTCACTAAAATCCCCTAAAATGTATATGGTATGCTATGCTTTCCCTAAACTTTTGTAACATCTATTGGGATATTTTCTAGAAATCTCAAACTTCATGCAAAACTAAACCATTCTTAGCTGAAGGATTCATCATGAAAACTAAAACTGTTCAGTAAACTACTCAGTAAATACATTCACAAGTCAATGTATTTAAACTGGTCAAATAACTTATGAATTTAGACTACCATAATGGGGGAGCCTTTATGGTTCCCAATTTTTGGTGATCAAGTCTGTGGATAAAGGTCATGATTAGGATTAGTATTAAATCCAGACAAGTCTTCACTCTGAAACAGGTATTTGTAGCAATATTCACATACTGCGTCAATTACATTGTTTTGTTCTCTGGTTGTAACTGTTCTGGTTATAAAATATACCCTCTTCAACTATTTGTAATTAAATCATCCATACTTCAAGTGATGGATACCAGAGTTTAAATGTAGCATGTGATGATGATTTGGCTTACTACATCAAAAAAAGCTTTCTTACTTCCATATGGTTCATAATGTGCAAGAAAAAATGTGATATATTAAGCAGAATATTCTACTTTAAATCGAAATTTTACTCAATAAGGTTAAAGGAATAGAAGGAATCTTTAAGACTATGCCTTCAGTGGTAATTCATCTTGGTTTTATGGTGCCAAGTAAGTGAATCCTATGTTGGAGATTGAAATTGAAATAAAACAATCATTTTAAGTGTTTAAGTTGGTTAGGAATAATAGACAGCAAAAAAAGTGCATAATGTTTCTCTCTCCTTCCCCCTCCTACTCCCTCCCCCCCATATATATATGAAATATATACATATATTTCAAACAGGGTAGTGACACTTAAGGCACCTCATGCATAAATTGAAATAGAAATGGTACTCTGAGTTGTAAAGCTAAAATACATCCTTCTCAGATGGTTATATGGCATTTATTCCTTTGGCCAAGGATCAAAAATAATCATTGGATATAAAAATCCTATTCACAATAACCATAAAAACTGTAAAGTATTGAAGAATTAATTTAACAAGAATTATGTAAGGCCTATGGAAATAAATTTAACAAGAAATGTTCAAGACTTACATGTAGAAAACTGTAAAACTTTACTGAAGGACAAAATAGAATATGTATAAATGGTGAAACAGTATGTTTTTCAATAGAAAGAACCAATATTGTTGAGAAGTAAATTTTCTTCCAAATTGCAAAGCAATTACAACCAAAATACTAGTTGCATTTTTTTTAACTTGCCAAAATATAAAGATTGTATGAAAGTATAACTATCTCGGTGTTTAAGTATAAATAAACAGAAATACAATTAGGGGAGATTTGCCTTGATATTTAAGATTAGAATAATGAAAACCACATAATGCTGGCACAAAAATAGAGGAAAATATTAATGAGGCAAATTACCAAGTAAAAACATAGACCTAAGGACACGTGATATATGATAAAGACATTTCAAATTATAGGGCAAGAACAGATTATTTCATTAAATCTTACTGTCACAACTATGTATCCAGCTATCTACCTATTTATCCTATGGATAGTACCATTTCAGAACTTACCCGAAAACACATTTCTAATGTAGTCAATATTTTCATAAAATATTGAAGTGAAAGATCACACAAAATACTGAAAGATCATTTGAACATTATTTTCAAATCTTGGGGTAAACAAGACTTTTCAAAGTCTGAAAACCAAGAAAAAAACCATAACATACTTAGTAAATACAAATATAAATCTTCTGGATACTAAAATATATTATTCACAAAGTTATTACATGAGGAAATATGTCTTTAATGTATATTAAAGGGTTAATACCCTTAATACATAAGAAGTTCCAACAAATCAATATGAAAAAATGAATTCTCTAAATAGAAAAAAAGATATCAATAAATGACAGGAAAAGCCAATTCAGAGAGAAGAAATACAAATGTCCTATGAACAAAAACAGTATTTGAGATAGTTATCTTGCAATAAAAAAGTTTAATCAATCGAGGAAATTACCAATGTCACCTATTGGGTTGGCAAAGGTAGAAAGAATGAACACACTGAGGGAGAGACCCAGGAATGGTCTAAGTATGTGCACATGGAACTCTTCATACATTGGTGGTGTGAACATAAATTAGCACCCAAAGGAAGCACAGGTTTGTTTTATGTATCAATACCTAATATCCACATGCTCTGGCTTCCAGTGATCTCATTTCTAAGAATTTACCAGGGAGATACTTTTACAATTGCATCAAATATGACCACACATGATGGTTTAATACAGTTTCATTTATGATAGTAAAAACCCCCAAAATAATCATAATGTCTATCAACAGGATTGATTTAATAAAATCAATGAAACTCTGCAACCCTTGGGTACTATGTGGTAGAAAAATTTTAGATGTCATCAAAAGATGTTCACAAAATATTAAGAGCAGAAATCATAAAACATGATGTCTGATACTACCTGATTCTATTTCATATACATCTCAAGAAGTCTGGAGGTTTACTAACAATTTGCTAACAGTATTTATATCTGGGTGATGACATTAATAGGCATCTTCACTTTTAATTATAGTTTACTAATTGTTCTATAATGGACAGAAACAAGTAACAAAAACAATCCAAGTTAAAAAATGGAAGTTTTTAAAATGGGAGAATATTAAGAAAATTATTTAACATAAATTAACCCACTTTACAAAATAAAATAAAAACAAAATAGCTGGAAGTTACCTTATATCTTTCATTTAATTTCCTTGATTTCCAAATATAGAAAACTCTGAACAAGAATTCTGTAGGAGGTTTTATCATCAGTGACAAATTCAGGACAAATCCAGAACTTCCCAGTCCCTGCTTTTGATATAAGTACTGAGTTTTTCACAATAACTATAGAAATAATTTCTTAAAAAAAAATGCAATAGCATACTTTAGCCCAAGAATTGCTTACATTCAAAAGAAATCTAGAACTTAATAATTACATATATATGTATATGTGTATAAAATTAGATATATAAAATATATGTACTCTAATTTTATTCTTAATTTTTTATCAAACTAGGTGTATATTTGATAAAGTAGAAAAAAAGAAATTAGAAACATTTTAAGCCACATGTTTTTCTCAGCCTTGAAGAGCACATGTATTCAAACTGAAGTCTTTTAGATTGACCTTGAAATACATCACAATTATTATTTCACACAAATGTTAATCATCATTTTACTGAATATTCTGAGATGCTCAGATACTGAGATAGGTACCACATCGTTAAAATAACAAGTAAGATATGAAGGGCTGATATTTTCTTGTTTCTAAAAGTCATAAAATTTAATCAAAATCATATTTTGTTCTTAATTCTCAGGAGTACCATATCCTTTTTCCAGAGTAGATTTGTTTCAAGCAAGAATTGAATTTATTCTCCTGTGATGAAAGATGATTTATAATAGCCAAGAAAAAAGTAAATAATAATCTTCAATTTACCCACAAACTCTAATGATGCTGACACAGTGAAAATTACTAATTTAATTGATCTCTCAATGAATTAGACTGCCTACTTTTGTGTACTACAGATTTTATTCCTTCTGTTCTATTTATTTTATTTTTGTAGGTTTCCCAAAAGTCACCTGGGAATCTGGAATGTGGACTATTAATGATCACCCTGGGAGATTATGATAGATGCAGGTCCACTCAATTTTTTCAAGTTCCTTTTCCTTTAACTTCAGAAAAACACAAAATAAATGGGATAGGGAACAAATCAGGCTCAAATTCCAGTTCCAGCGTTTTCCAGCTATAACATAAGGAGGGCTGTATTGTCTTAGTTCTAATAGGTTCTAACTCACAAAAATCTTCTAACCCACAGTTTATCCATCTGTAAAATGTGATTATACTTCTTATTTCATAGAAATTTTGAAAATTAAGGTTTCTCAAAAAATGGTAGTGACTTTCAGTGTCATTAATCAAAATAAATATGACCCAGTTATACGTCAAAGGTATACTGCAATTTTTCAACTCCCATTTTTCATTGACCTTTTTAAAAATATTTATTAGCTATCAAATGCTTAAAAGAACAGAGAATCCACATGCACTTTGATATCGTTGATTTCATATCGCGTAAATTCAAAAAGACAGTCCTTAGTTATACATACATTCTTACATGGTAAATCTTTGCTGCATACTTTACATACATAAATATTCATTTATACTAAATAGGACCCAGCAACTATGTAAGAAAGGCCATGTGCTATTTCTCAACCACTGAAACACATTACACATTCCTCAAGAAGGGAAGCACATGTATCTCTCCCTTTTTCTCTTTCCCTCTCTGGGTCTCTCTTTGTCTCTCCCTCTCTCTCTTTAAAGCTCAAAGACCTAAGTAGCATTTGATTTAATCAGGTTTTATTCCTGCCACAATTGCAGTAGGCACAACAACAGCAACAACAAAATGGGAAACCCAGAGCTCCGGGATTGTGGCTATTTTTTAATTAAGAGGTATTTTGTCCAAACCTGGGAATTTTAAAACTAGGACACATCTATAGCATTGCCACTTGGACTCAAGTAACCTAAGTAAAGAAAGTTCCATTAAAAACAAATTTCCACCTAAGTGGTGATGATGACGATCAGCGTCAGTTCGGTAAATTAATAAGATAAAGCATTTTAATATGTGGCTCTCAAAGCTGGTTCATTAAATGGATAGGAAGAATTTTCTGGTCTGTTAGAAAATATGCAATTAAGATATGAAAATGAGAGCTGATCTTTCTGAGTAATCAGAAAATAATATATTTGTCAGGAAATACTACCTTTTTAGTGTTAAAAAAAAGCAATTGGCAAAATGCTTTTATTCAGATTTGTTATAGAACAGAACTTTGCCTCCAACACCTAAAGTTTAACATAAAGCATCCAAAAAATCTGAAGGAAATGAGGAAAGTTGTGTTTTTCATATGCTCTGTAATTCTACAGATATTTCACCTGTAAATTTGGCAAGTACTTAAAGTATTATGATTTTTAGAGGAACAAAGGTATCATTCGCTAATGAATTCAGTTAGGAAAATGGTTTGCCATACAGGCATGCTAATGTGATTCAAGTAAACACTTAAAAGCATTCTTCCAACACATAAGCCAGATGCAAATTTACACAGCCTAGCAGATGAGCCCCACCAGTGTCAAAAGAGAGTGTTGGCTTAACAGTGCTTGAAAGAGCAATGGTTTACACAACTGACTGGTGGGAGAATGCTTCGAGAGATCTTCAGTCTATTAACTCAAACATTCACTTGGAAAAAGAAATAGAAATATGTATTTACAAAATAAGCCTTGAAGTTTCTCTGTAGGTCAAAGAAAGCATACAGAAAAAGTACTTAAATTTTATTTTTTGGAGCACAATATGTTCAACAGTGGTCAAGTTTACAGATTGGCGATTAGACTTTACAACCCAATAATTGGCACCTACTCACTTGTATTTAAAACTCTTGACATCTCTGCTTATTTTGAGATATTCCTTAAATGGCCTACAAATCACTTCTTTAAAGATTAATGTTAAAAGTATTTCTTGAGAAATCTACAGTTGATGAAATGTTAACACCCTCACAAAACCAGACAATTTTTAAAGATTACCCTTGCAGAATTGTTTAAAAGCTGGCTATGTTACTATACTGTCCTTTGTGAAATCCAACTTATAAGAAACAGGAAGATTCAATAATTGTTTGAAAACAAAGGCTCCATCTTGGAAGGGATGAACAGCACATTCTCTAAAATACTACATGTCTGATGTTGATGCTTTAGAAATTGGAAGGTAGGAGTAAATGGGACTGTTTCCACAGAAAACAGTCACCTTTGAATTACCTATATTACAAGCCATACTATCCAGTATTTTCCTTTAGCAGAACAATAATGCAGAATAAAACAGCCCTTAATTTCCATTATTATTCACTCTATTTTCATGGGAAATGCAAAACCTAACCCAGTGTTAGATGAGCATGAGATAAAAATATATCAAATCCTCTTTAAATCTCTATTTTGAGGAGCATGTGTGGCTAAGTGGGTTAAGCGTCCAACTCTGTGGTTTCGGCTCAGGTTATGATCTCTAGGTGGTGGGAGGATGGAGTTCTGCTTCGGGCTTTCCGTGCTCAGCACAGAGTCTGCTTGAGATTCCTTCCCCTTCCCTCTCCCTTCCCCTTTGCTCCCCCTCTAAAATAAATAAATAAATAAATAAATAAATAAATAAATAAATATTTCAAGTATGTTTGATAATGTACGTTATATATTAGTGCATAGATAAATACACATCAATTGAGCAAATCAAGTAGATGGATTAAATTCTCATGATGCAACTACCATTTCTATCTAAAATAAAAAATAAAATAGCTGAATGAAGCATGGCTTTTAAAAACTACCTATTTAATTTTTAAAAACTTCATGGAAAAGTCTGTAGATAAACATTTTAAAAAATGTTTTTGATTCGATGGTCTTGTACCAATTAGGCACTGAATTATTGATCTTTAGAGGAGCAATCTTAAGATGCTTAATCACTGAGGCCTTACGTTTAAGCATATACTTCCAGAATTATAATCAGGCAGCCATAAATAATTTATAGGAAGCTATTCAGTGGCATTGTCTCTATATGTAAATGTGTGATACTATTATTACTAACCACCAAATAGCTACCTTTCTAAATAAGGAATAGCCAAATCATATTACCCTGAAATGTATATTAAAATATCAGTATTTCTGATTTTTTTCTGACAACTTAAAACTAAATAATTGATTTGGCTATTATTAATTTATCCATAGTATCAAACACTGTGCTAGGTGCTCATTCCTCCCCCATTTCACAGTCTGTTTCAACTTTTGTTCTTTCTAAATATTTTCATCATCTGTGTCAATAAAATTGGTGTGGAGACGCCAAAGCACATTTTATAAAAATAAAAATCAGAGCTGGAAAATGTTTTTCAACTTCCTCATACTTCCTCTAATGTCACCTGCCTTCTACTCTCTGTGAAGATGCTTCAGGTCCCCTCATCATGTCAGAGCATCCACTCAAGAATTTCCAAAGTCTCTTCTTTTTTTTTTTTATAACTTTTTTTTTTTTAGATTTTATTTATTCATTTGACAGAGAGAGAGAGACAGCCAGTGAGAGAGGGAACACAAGCAGGAGGAATGGGAGAGAAAGAAGCGGGCTCCCAGGGGAAGAGCCTGATGTGGGGCTCAATCCCAGAACCTCAGGATCACGCCCTGAGCCGAAAGCAGACATTTAATGACTGAGACACCCAGGCGCCCCTCCAAAGTCTCTTCTGCACAACTGTCAAGGTCCTGTGCAATTAAGCTCACGCTACGTATTCATACCCTGCATATTCATACCCTACATAGGCACCCTACCATTCCAATACACTCACATTAGCTGTAAAATCTTAGAAATTATATAATCCGTCTAGTTCTTAGTTGCTGCATTTGTAAAAGAAAGTGATAATACTATTATCTAGTTCATAGGGTTTTTGTGAATATTAAGTGAGATATACACACCATAAATTTATATTTTTGCAATATTATTATTGCTAACATGTAATGATTTTCTTCATGTTGTCTACACACTGCCCTTTCCCACAGAACTGCTATTTCCCACCTATTCAAATCGCACTGGTCCTGTTTGTTCGGCTCAACTCTCTTTCATGAAGTCTTCTACAAATCCACCCACTCTGACCACTTAGCTTGTTATTGTTGCAAAAATCCACATTTTACCTAGAGGCCAGTCAGTTGCTGTAAAATTCCTTTATTAGTGATTGTATTAGCTTCCAACTTCACTATATAATTACTGTTCCTCAAACAGTGGCCTTCAGATAGTGCCCGTGTCAGTCATGCAGAAAGCTTTTAAACATGCAGATTCCTGAACCCAATTCCAGACCTACTGAGTTGGACTCTGGATATGGACCTTAAAATATGAATATTAAGACTAGACTCAGGTGGTTCTACTGTAAGGGGAAGTCTGAGAATCACTGTAAAAATTTGGTTCTCAATTTTTTATTTTGATTTTTCTACCTGAAAGACACACCACTCACCTCTCCCACTATCTGAAATATTCTTCTCTCCATCTACCCTCACCTCCCTCTTCAGCAGTAAGATTAAGCTTTCTTGATTCTAGACTCAGCCCCTGTGTAAGAACCATTTCACATCCTTCCACAATCTAGCTTAATTGGCATAGTGCTGCTTAAGTTAGCACTTGATAAATATTTCCTTGTAGCTTGATGTCCTGGAGTCCTTCAACTACCCATTCAACAAATTCATCCATTCCATACCTGTCGAGCACCTATTAATTGTCAGGCATTGTGGTAGGTACTGTCCATGCATCTCTGATCTTCTCCTATCACTTACTTTTCTGTATCACTTTTCTCAGATATATGTAGATTCACCTTTAAAACTTCATTAATTGTTGCTATTGTGTTAGGAGAGAAGTTATTTTATCTTCAATTGCCAATTACTTCTAAGTTAAGACCTCTTGGCAAGTAAGTGGGCAGTAAGTGCCAAATTATACAACAAGGAAAAATGAGACTTGGCATAAAAATGCAGATAGAATGCTAACAAAACGAGCACCAGCAAGAGCCAATGGACTAAAGACATTTCTATATTTTTCCATATAAATAGGGACAGGATAATATAAACCCATTTCCCTCCTTGTTTAATAAAATATGCATTTTGCAAATAAAATGTACAACTGGAAGCAACATATAAACCTTGCGTTTGTGGGCACCTGGGTGGCTCAGTTGTTTAAGCCTCTGCCTTCAGCTTGGGTCATGATCCTGTGGTCCTGGGATCGGGTCCCACATTGGACTCCTTGCTCATCAGGGAGCCTGCTTCTCCCTCTCCCTCTGCTCCCTTGTATATGCTCGTTCTTTCTCTCTCTCTCTTTCTCTCTCACAAAAATAAATAAATACTAAAATAAAATCTTGTGTTTGTGTCCTTTAAAAACTCATAACCATCCTTCCTCTTATTCCTCATTTAACTGTTTCTAAGTATTTTTGTCATCTGAAAAATGTAAGTTCATTTTGGAAAAACTGAGTAATATCAGAATAGAAACAGAGTAAAGAGTAGCTGTGTAAACATAAGTCAAGTTGATTTATAATTTTTTTAAATTTCCATTTATATGCTATTTAAATCCAGTTCTCTATTTTGTATATGATTTGTATATTATTGTTAATGATGCATAAGTAAAAGTAAATATGTTTATGTTCAAATAATTGATAGCTAGAATTAAGACTAGTAATCTATAAAATGTATTTTTAAATTGTTTTTGAAAAAATACAGAGTGAATAAAAAATAAAATGTCGGTATACTCATGTGTATGTTTGTAAGATCAGAGAAAAACACACATCGGTTCACATTAGTGGAGGTAGAGATGCGTATTTTTTTTTAAAAAAAGCATAATTCTGTAAAAATATTCATGGTGCATTAAGTGAAAATGTAGACTATAAAATTCTCTCTACAAAATAAGTGCAATGTGTCAAATATGAATAAACAAATAGATGAGAACTAGAAGGTAATATAGACCAATTAAAGTACAGTTTTAATGAAGTGATGGGGGTGTGGATAATTTTTGCTTTCGATGTTTGTTGGCATTTTTAAAATTGGTTTTGTCACAAAGTACCACCAAACATAAATGAAAATCGTGATTATGCAAAAGATTATTGAGAAAAGTCTCAACAACAAATCTCCTCTTTTCTTTTTGGTTGGAGATAAAACCACAACACCATTCTTTACACCAACGGTTCTCAACCAAGGACAATCCCCTTACCCTACATGACACATTTAACAATTTCTGGAGACATTTTTGATCTTCACAACAGCAGGAGTACTTCTGGCAGCTAGTCGGTACAGGCGAGGATGCTGTTAAACATCTTACAACACACATGACAGCCCCCTTACAACAAAGAAGTTTCTGGTCCAAAGTGACGATAATGCTGAGCGTAAGAAATCTTGCTATAGAATGATCAGAAAACAAATCAGTGCCCTTCCCGAAAAATTAACATATACACATGCCCCTCCCATACAGCTAAGGAAAACACTTTATCTGACTTCCATTCTTAAAGGAATTCCCACAACCATTTAATTATTTGAGTGGGTTGAGAGGAGTGCACAGAAGTACCCATGATACGCTACAATATGAAACCTGAGATATTTCCTTAACCTCCTTTCTCTTGCAGAGTAAGCCCATAGTCATGTATTTATTTCACGCCATAGTTAAGCAAGAGCATTGTTCAGGGTACCCATAAAGAAACAGCAAAAAAAATTGTTCTAAGAGTTAACCAAGAAAAAAATAGATTTATAAACTGTAATATCAAATGGCATAGATGTTTAAGAGTAGGTAAGTCTTGGGGCGCCTGGGTGGCACAGCGGTTAAGCGTCTGCCTTCGGCTCAGGGCGTGATTCCGGCGTTATGGGATCGAGCCCCACATCAGGCTCCTCTGCTATGAGCCTGCTTCTTCCTCTCCCACTCACCCTGCTTGTGTTCCCTCTCTCGCTGGCTGTCTCTATCTCTGTCAAATAAATAAATAAAATCTTTAAAAAAAAAAAAAAAGAGTAGGTAAGTCTTCTAGACATGTAATCTTTATAATGAGTCTCATTTACACTACGTGGGATGGAGGAAGGAAAGATCCAGGAAGAAAAGAAAAAAAATTCAACCACCTTTAAGAGAATTATTTGCAAGAGCAATTTATCAGAAATCAGAAAAATGTGTTCTCAATGGAAAGAAGTTCAACTGAAAACGGCCTTCATAATAAAAAAAAGTAAGGAAAAGGTGTGGTCTTTTAACATAGTGTCCACCCACAGCCCATAACCACTGAGTTTATGGTTCTTAAACATATACCAGCCAGTATTTTCTGACAATTATTGGCCTTAATGGTTATCTGACAGATTCTTCTGGAGCAACAAGAAAATTATTCTCAGTACCCATTCATAATGAAAGAAATTATGACACAAGAAATATCCTGAATTCGTCAAGGTCTTATGTAAATCTTCCTTTATTACATGGTTTAAATTATGCTCAATAGATGTAATTTAACATATTAGTTTCTCAAGGATGGGGACCATTTCTTACATTTAATATACACTGAATAAAGTAGCTACCTGGAATCACTTTAATGAATTAAGATTTTTTTTAAGGTGTAAAGAGTGAGGAATATCATCTTATGAAGGATTAGTTTTTCTGGTCTATCCACTATTTCAAATAAATAGAATAAAAACAAACACTACAACAAAACGGGGTCCTCAAGGGATGAAAATGATTTTTCTTTTTTAAATGAGGCCTTGCTACGTTTAAAACTGCAGTATAATCATATGGCTAAGATTAAGGGGTGTGAAATCAGTCATTTGCTAGCTGTGTGACCTTGAGCAAGTCACTTAACCTCTCTGGGGTTCAGGTTCCTCTTTTGCAAGTAGGTTGATACTAGCCATCTCACTGTTTTTATAGGAAGATTTGATGAGATAATGTAAATCAACAGGATACTTACATGAGTTAAAAATTCAATAAGCATTAACTGCAATTATTTTATTACATTAGTGTTATGATGACAATGAAAAATGTTGGGTACCGTACAAGAGAGGGAAAGGGGTAAGAGAGTGGGAAGGAGAAGAAGAAAAAGGAGAGAATATGACAGCTTGCTAAAAGTTGGGTAGGAGGCCTCCTTCTAAGCATAATTTATTTAGAATTAAGTGTGCCTGTGGCCAGTGAGTGTTCCCATACCCTTCACTATGCCTCATGCTTCCTAGCCATCCTTCTAAGTGTCCCAGGTAACCTCACTTACCCATTCTCCACAGAAGCCAATTTTAACCTCCTCTACTTTCGACAGAAAGGGTCTCCCATGTCAGAGAGAATAGAGAGGTCTTCCATCAAGCAAGCCTTTAGCTTCCTGTCCTGCCACCCTACCTATCCCTTGCATTGTATCTGCAACCTCCTCCCTTTTAAAGGAAATTTCTCCAAATTATATATCATCCCTTTTAGCAATTACTCTTTCCCTACTGCCCTTCAGATTCAAATTTTTCAAAAGTATAGTTTCGAACTACTAGACCACTCTAAGTTTACCGGAGAGCTCCTGTTACTACTATACTTGGGAGCTAAGTCTGAGAGCTTATTTCAATTGATCATTGTGGCATGCGACACTGCTAACCACTCTCTTCTTCCTCTTTTTTTTTTTTTTTTTAAGATTTATTTATTTTTGTGAGAGAAAGACAGAAAGGGAGCATGAGCAGGGGGAGGCGCAGAGGGAGGAGAGAGAGAATCTCAAGCAGACTCCCAAACAAGCAAATGAGGTGGTCCTATCCCACAACCCTGAGAACATGACCTGAGCCGAAACCAAGAGTCAGAGGCTTAACTGACTGAGCCTCCCAGGTGTTCCACTTTCTTTTTTTTCTTAAAGGGTTTGTTTTTGTTTTTTTTTTAAGATTTTACTTATTTATTTGACAGAGAGAGACAGCAAGAGAGGAAACACAAGCAAGGGGAGTGGGAGAGGGAGAAGCAGGCTTCCCCCTGGGCAGGGAGCCAGATGCGGGGCTCAATCCCAGCACCCTTGGATCATGACCTAAGTCGAAGGCATACGCTTAATGGCTGAACCACCCAGGCGCTCCTCCACTTTCTTCTTTTTGAAACTCTCTTGTACCTCAGCTTCCAAAACATTCTAATCTTCAGGCTCTCTTTCTAACCCTCTGCTACTTAGCTATTTATTAATCTTTGTGACTCCTTTTCAATATTCCTCCGCTTAAATTACAGTGCTCACCAGATCTCCATTTGTAGCTGTCTTGTCACTTTCCCTATTCAATTGTACCCATTCATACTGTTGTAAGTACTACTTACATGCTGACAATGTCCAAGTTCATCTCTCTAGTCACGACTTTTTACGTAGCTCTAGTCCTGTATTTTCAAATCTCCAGTGGGAGATTTCATGTCTTTAGAAAAGTCAACATACCCAAACTGAGCTCACTGTCTGTCCATATGCCTAATCCCCCACCCCGCCTCCAACTTGGCTGCCCTTTTTGTGTCCTCCATGTCAATAAATGGTGCCATCAGAAATCTGGGATTCACCAAGTCCTTGTATTTCTACCTTGTAAATGCCCCTGTTTTACATCTTTTCTTTTACATCCCTGCCTCAATTTATCACTCTTCCTGGATTTTTGCAATGAGTTTTCATCTTATCTCCCACCTTTAGATTTTGCTTAACTCTGTATTTCAGAAGCATCTTCCTGAAGTGTGAATCTGTTCATGCAATTCTCCTAGTCACATCCTTTCATGGGTCTCTACAGTCTTCAAAACAAAATTTAAACTCTTCAGCAAGCTGCAAAAATGATCTTTATAGGTTAATCACTGCTTATGATCTCAATACCAGCTCTTACCACCTCCTTACTCCCACTCCCAACCCCAGCCATTTAATGCTACTTGCAAATCCTTAACCCCATTTATCTTTCCTGGTTTTTTTCTTCTATTTGCCATTATTTCTGCTTGGAACATCTATCCATAGCCCTCTAACCCCATCTTCACCTAGTAATTTCTATGTAATATCTCAGTATTCTGTATTCCCAATATACCCTGTTTATTTCCTCCTTCAAAGCACTTATAAACCTGCATTGTGATTCTTTCTACATTGGTTAAACAGTGAATGCCTTGAATTTGAGGCCTATGAGTCTATGCTCTGTTTCTCCCCGTTTATGGTACAGTATCTAGTGAATAACAACAAACTGCTGCTATGAAAACAAACAGTTCACCCAATATTTGCAGCATTCACAAGGAGTCAAACATCCAGCCAATCATTGCGTATAGAGCAAAATCACATGGGGGGATATACTATAATTCTGCCTACATGCAGTTTATAAACAGGAATCAGGAAGCTAGAATGAATATGTAACATATATAGCAATTTGAAGCGGCAAATACCAAATGAATGGTGAAACCAACAAGTGACAAAGGAACCCATGGGAGATATAGACCACTAGGTACTCAATTGGCTGCTCATAAAAAAAGTTTTAGAGAAAAGAGAAGTATAAGTATAGTAAGAGACTACAGAAGAATTAAGAATAGTGAACACCTACACGCTGAGTTTCATCAGGTCAGGAGACAAATCAATCTTGTTCATTGCTCTGTCTCTAAGGCCTAACAACATGGCTGGATCATAGTAGCTGTTAAGTACGCATTTGTGTTGAATTGAATTTTAAACTTTGCATCTGGTGATGCAAGAAAACATCTGTTAAAAAAAAAAAAGAAAGAAAAGCAGCACTTTTTCTCTTTCGCCATTCCATAAAAAGGTAATTTGTGTGTGTGTTTACTAGAACTATTTCCTCAAAAGTGAAATATTGCTTCCCTCTTTGGTTGGCAAATGTGTTGTTTCAAGATGGAGAAGTATCTGATTTAAATGAAGAGAAAGCTATTTCGGTCCATAATTCTCAGAGCCAATTTTGGATCTTAAAATGCACTTTTCATCAAAGAGTCTTAACAAAAAGATTCCTGCCAATGTAACCAAGACATCTAAAAATATTTCATTCTAAAGCCAAGCTTTCCGCTCAGGAGCGTTCTAATTGAAATCACATTCTTGCAAATCTCTAGCATTGGGCCAGTGGTCACCTGAATGAGCTACCATCCTCACCCTCCTGAATCACACTCACGACTACAGGATACTTAGGAATTCTGCATTTTCCTGACATTTATGCTGGATTTCCAAGTTTTCCCGGAACTTCTTTGTACTCAACAGAGCTACTGTAATGAACCAAACCAGCAACACATATAACTGAGTTGGAAATCAATTTAACATGTCCCCTCTCATTTCAAACATAAAAATACCCTGAGACCTGGTAATATCAACTACTGACCCAAGTACATTTAGGGCACAGCTGGCGTAGATAGAGTCTCTTGACTGATAGCCTTTACTCAGTCTTCCACATAAGCTATGTTCATGGAATATCAATAGTTTCACATTTATTGTTTTATTAATTCTAGTAGTCACATGAGATAGGTAAAAAGAGACTGTGCCTGCCCTTTAACAGGTGAGGATACTGAGCCTCATCTGTCTGTGAATTCCCTCAGGATGACCGAGAAGCAGAACTAGTATTCAAGACTCTTGACTTGGTTTAGATATTTCTATTATTGTCATTTACCAGGAGCATCAAATTGACAAAGGTCTCTTCCTTCAGTACAAATGAGTCACTGACAATCTAAATGGGCTGATGTCTACCATCCCTTAAAGGAAGATTTGCTATAGTAAAAGAAAGTTACAATTACCAGAGGTCACTGGTCACAAAAGATAATGAGACAAAAACATGTATGTTAATTAATTTTGAGGTTTCATTTAAATAATCAATCATTCTTTCAGAACTAAAAATAATCAAAAGATACTAACACTTTTAGACCTGTATACAGGGGGCAATATGCCATGAACACCTTTTTTTTTTTTTACACACACCAGTGATGAAATTTCCCATCTGTTGCTTCAAATCAAATAAGCATACTTAAAAATAACATACATTGCAAAATTTTTCTTTGAAGGATTAATTTAAAGTCACTCCGTTAGCTGAAATAAGTGTTAATTTTTCAACAAGTAAAAATGTGTCTGGACAAGTCCACATGTGTTAGCAGTAGGCTAAGAAAGGAAGCTGGCATGGGATTTTTAACACTTGGTTCTAATCATTAATGCTACAGTACTGGCCTATTTACAACCTGACATTTGTTTTTGCACTTTCAACATCCCATGATTTTTCAGCAACAGTAAACAGCTTTAAGACATGACACCTCGCCTTAGCTGGTGTCTATATTTTGACTAGCAGGTCTTGGCATTGTGTCCAGCTCAGGTGCCTCCCCAAAATGCTGCATGCATTTCAGGGGAAAAAAAAAAACACTACTCTAAACAACTGGGGGATATAACACATCTAAGTTCTTAGCTGACCTCTCACAGCAACTTCTAACCCTCTCATCATCTGTTTGGACTCTATTTCCTAATTGTTCTATAGAATACCATTTTGTGATGTTGTTATGTAAAAGCAACATAAATAAATCAAAAGGCAAGAGAATCTAATTTAACCACACGTAGGACACACAGAACCACACCTGATTTCTATACAACTTTGTTTCTAGCAACACAATTTAGATTCATATGTTTGGGACTTGGGAGATACCCACATTAGGACATTTTTAAATTGTTATGGTAAAATTCCAAATTTAAATTGATGAAAGACCTCCATAATCCCACAAAAGTGAATATTTGTGTATCTGAGAAATTAGTTTCCCAAGGAAGACGTATTCTCTAGACTACGGGGGATTTTCATAATATGTGGGAAATCTGTGGTTCTGAATCACCTAATATTGTCTCATTCTGTGTATCCTATATATCGAAAACCTCCCCAATAATTAGAATATAAGAAGATACACATGGCATTAAAACATTGCTGAAACTGTTGAATATTCCCTGGAGTAGTCGTGAGATGTTTTATAACCTTGTGATGCCTCAGGATTATCAACTGTCTTTGGAGAGCGTATAGGGAGAAGGCTGGTCTTGAGCTTGGTCTCTATTTGAATTCCGAGAATATGAAAATTTGCATAATGTTGAGAGCATATCCACTACCTAGTACTTTGACTCTCTTAAGTTACTTAATAAGTGTCCTAACTTTCAAGTCCCCATGGCTGGCTTAGAAGTGTTTTGTATAAAACTTCACACAGGACATCCTCTTATTTAAATAGTTCATTTCATTTCTAGGAAGAACTATGCCACGACACGATCTTCTGAAATGTGTTGTGTGCTTTCAGGATTGAAAGTAACACTTACATTCAAAGGTGGCCTTTCTAGAGAGACTTTTCCAAAGGAGAAAACTTCAAAAACAGAGTAGAAAAGTCACTGGAGAAACAGGTAAGCAGCCCAAGTAATGAGGGGTATCTGGGACACTTAATGTTTTGTATGTCTGCAGTGCCCCAACAAGGGCAGCAGGGGGCGCTCCTGCATGAAGCAAACCCCCCACAAGTGTTCCTGGTCGGGAACACCGAGGCTTTTTCTCTTAGCATTTGCCCCAGTCCAACAAGGTAGCCAATAAGGAGTGCTGTTGTCCATAAACTGTACAAGCTTAGAATATGAGGTGAATAACACTGCAGAAGTGACTGGCTAGGGCGCATGGTCTGAGCTTGCCTTTAGAAAATAGGGTGACCAAGTTTTGTTATTTATTTTGGTGGGCAGCCCACGTTAAAAGAGCTGGTGAACAATTGTGGGAGGAGGTGATTGCCATCAGCTGTAAAGAGGCCATCTCTGAAAGCAACAAGTGGACATCAGTATCCCAGGGTCATTTATTCAGCTTCTTTGACAGTTTAGTTTGTAGTTATATTCCCTGTGAAATATCAAATCAAAACGTTTCCCTCTTTTCCTGACCCCACCCCAAACTCAGAAAATGCTTGATGAATCTGGTTTCCCACTAAGCCTTAAGACATGTGGCTTCTGCAGGGGATCTTCTGCATGTTGCTGTGTTTTGCACGTGAATTATGATGCATTTTACTTTCTCTGTGCCAATTCCCAAGTATCCAAACCAGGTCGGAAAAATCGTTAGGGACCAAAAGCAAAGGCTTTGAAACCTCAAACACAGGGGGCTCCAAAGCAAAATCCCAGCCCTCAGCCCCACTTCATACACATACTTATGCATACACCACCCCCACGAACCGGCTCCTTTCTACTTCCTGTCCCCAAATGAAGGTCTGAGGAGACACAACTATAAATCTCAGTACTCACCATATTGACTTCGGAAACCATATCAATGCTGGCGATGTCAATGTTCATTCCCACGGCCACAGGGGGACCTGAGAACCAAGATAGCCAGCCACGTGATTTCTCAGAACTTCATTCATTCTCAGCAAGAGTTGTCCCCAGGGCATGGGGTATTCTGCCTCAAATCCCTCCCCCGCTGCTCACCCTTACATTCTTCACTTCTCTGCTCCTTTTTAAAAGGAGTGCCTGGCACTCCTCTAGGAAATGCTCTATGGAACGTGTACACACGTGCCCTCGTGGAAGAGGAATTCCAATTCTATCTACATATGTAGATGTCTCAGTATGCGGAAACACACAACTCACAGAAGCCCCGACAAGCCCAGTCTAGCCCGAGGGAATTTTTATATATTGCACTAAAACCCCCTCCTCCTTCTTTCCACCCCCCTTCCGTAAAGCAGGTTTTAACTCTTTGAGCTTCCTAAGAGTCTAAACCAAAATTAAATGGGCACGTCAGTGTATCTAAGGCTGCAGCAAGAGGTCCCTAGCCCTTCTCCCACTCACCCTCCCCACCTTCTAGCCCTCCCCAACCCCTTCCCTCCCACCGCCCCAAGCAGTGGGGCTTTCAGGACTGGAAAACATCCAGATACCAGCCACTTTAAACCATTGCCAGAACTCTTCCAAAGTAGGCGGGCACAGGGGATTAATGTCACTTTTCAACCAATTGCCTGCACATTTTGTTCTCAAAAATGTTCACGATGGCCTCCAGAAAGCCAGGTTCTCTGGGCACACCATTAACTAAACTTAAGAGGTTTGTATCTCAATGAATCAAAGACAGTGAAGCCAAGGATTTCAGCAGTGGAGCTAAAGAACAGCAGTCACCTATACACTCTAAGAGGGTCTCATTGAAAGACCCTCTAAGTGCTGGATAGCAACAAATCGGCTTAAGTTTGGATCACTTGCT
The DNA here is from genome assembly GCF_002007445.2 of Ailuropoda melanoleuca. Lineage (NCBI taxonomy): Eukaryota > Metazoa > Chordata > Mammalia > Carnivora > Ursidae > Ailuropoda > Ailuropoda melanoleuca. The sequence continues at coordinate 96,393,500 of NC_048220.1, read as the reverse complement.
CAATATGGTAACACAGAGACACATTCGATATACTACGTGCAGCCAACAATGAGGGAAAGGGAAGACACGGCGCGCACAAAGCTCACAAGGCAGCTTAGGCTATAGCTGGGCTGTTTCTTATTTCCAAGGCAACCCCATTACCTCCAAAATCTGGTCTCAGACGAATGTCATAGCCTTTCAAGAGTCTATCCACTGTCTCTTTAACCAGCGACATATTACTAGGGTCATTGACACTAAGGAAAGAAAAGACAATAAACAGGCATCAATAAGGCAGCAGGCACAGCGTCTTCAGCATCTATCTGATCCTCACTACAGATCCCTGATCACAGAGGTATGCAGACAGAGCCCTTCAAAGTGAAATGAAAACGAGAAATGCTGGGCACACTTACCTCTGCGCACAGACAGCGGCGATTATTAAGGGGAATGACCAAATCCCACAGTAGCCCTTTTTCCGGACTCTCCACATCCCTTTAGTTTTTGATGGGATTGAGGGTTTCACTGAAGAGAGGAGATCCAACTTAGTCTGCCCAGTGCAGTAATTCTAATGTGAGGCGCATGCGCACGGTGTACCAAAACATCAAAGGGGCAGCGGCGGCTGCCTGGGACCGAGCAGATTTTCTCGCTAAGGAAAAAAAAAAAATTAAAGGGGAAAAAGGAAAAACATATATATGTATAACATATACATATTCGAATAATATAGGAAAGTTACCCCACAGGTGAACCCAGAGTAAAATCTTTGTTTTCCTTTCGTTAAGACAAAAACAACTAGAGCGTCTGGTAAGTTTTGGTAGTTCCGGGAGGCAGTTTTGCACCTCACGGGTTTTTGGGGCGTGTATGTGTGTTTCCTCTTAAATACGCAAAACCAGATAGGGAATTTAAAAGATACCAGGTGTGGAGTGCTAGTGGAAAAGGGGTGGCTGGGAGCCCACTTCTGGTATCAGCAAGCCTAGGAGGAGAGGAGTTTGAACTTTATTTCCTGGCGAATAGCATTCCCCCCTACGTGGGGCGAGATGTGTGCTGGAGATGGGGGTTGTGCGGTGGGGGATGGGGGAAGGGACGGTGGGTGCAGTAGTCAAAGGGGGAGGGAAGAAAGAAACCAATGGGAGAAGTGCTGAGCAATCCGTCGGATTTGGGGCGGGGGGTGTGTAGGGGAGTAAAGAATAAAAAAGAAACGGAAAAATAAAAAAAGAAAGAAAAAGAAAGGAAGAATAAAATGATCCCTGGTCTCTTCTAGGAGTCAAGGAGCAAGCTTTTCTTCACTACTCACGAGCGATTCCTTTCTCCTCCTCCTCACCCTTTGCCCCCTATTCCCAGAGAAGAAAACCTCGGGGTCCCGGTTTCTTGCCGTGTGACGTGCCTGACCCGCTAGTCCTGATTATTTATAGAAGGTGGAGGGGGGGCGAGGGGAGCAGAAAGGCAACGCTGTCTCTCCAGGTTTCTGTCTGATTCTGCATTGGGAAATTATTAGTGGGGAGGGTGGGGTTTGGATGAGGCGGGTGATGGGACATGCGAGCCTGGGGAACGCGGGTGGCTAGCGCCTGACCCCGGGTGCCGGGGGCAAGAGGGTTGGAGCGGCGGTACGGTGCAGCAGGGACAGGTGGCCCTGGGGGGGCGCCCCAGGCGGACACCCCCCACACACACACCCTCGGAGCACGCGCACAAGCGCGCGCACGTGCAGGCACTCTCCCAATCCGCCTCCCGCCGCTCCTTACCTCCCGGGCCTGCGCTCGCCGCCCACTCTTGCCGCGGGCGGAGCCGGGCCCCCGGAGCTCTGTCCCAGCTGGAGAGGGCGAGTGGCGGGTAGGGACACCTGGCTGTTCAGGGATTGAGTGTGGCTCGGGATGGGAAAAACCGGAGCGGTCCCCAGAAGGTGGGAAAATGAGGAAGGGGCCTAGGGGCGTCTGGGGGCCCGGCGTTCTCCTTCTGTCTCCGCTCCACCTCGACCTCGCTCCCCTTCCCAGGGCAGAGAGACACTCAGACCCCGAGGCTGCCTCTTCCCTCCCGCCTGAGGCTTTGCCCGGCTCCCCACGGCCGCCGAGCCCCGGAGAAGGCAGCGAGTGAGCTCGGCGGTTGGAGAGGGAGGGAGATACTTAATTCACGCCCGAAATGTTTCCTCAGCTCGAGGGAAAGAGACGTGCCACGGGTGCCGGGAGCTGCTTCAAGGCTGGGGAGTCTGGGTGTGTGAAGGAGCCCGAGCCCGAGGCCAGGACCAATGACTCTCCCGGTACTCCCGAGTTATTTTGGAGCGGGGGAGGAAGGAGGAGGGGGTGTAGGGCAGGTGCTCCCGCTGCCCCTTCCCCCACTCCTTGGTGAAGAACGGGAAAAGCAAAGCCCAAACCTACATTCTGGACCGAGAGCAGTTTTCGCTTCTAACTCCTATCGCTGATCATTGTTAACCATTAACTGAGCGCCTACTACTTGCTAGGAGTGCTTTATTTATTAATTCTTACAACAGTCCTAGGATTTAGCCATCACCTCAGTTCCTTCATGGATTTAGAAACAGGCGCACTGAAGCGAAGGAACTTGCCCAAGGTCACCTAGGAGGCTAGAGGTGGAACCCGAATGGGACTCCAAAGCCAGTGTCCCTAACCATTAGACTAGACACCCTTGGCCCCCAAGTCCGTGACCATAACGGTTGCTGGCCCTCAACTGCAGCAGAGCTCCCCGGGCCCGCGGAGCCCTCGGCGGCTGCGGGAGGAGCGGGAGCGCGCGGTCCCACGCTTGCCTGGCCCGAGTCTGAACGGAGGAGAGGCGCCCGCCGCGCGCAGCAGCTGCAGTGGGCCGGCGGTGCTCCGCAGGCTAGCAGCCTCCGCAGCACCCGGGACTCCTCAGGGTCCTGGTCCCAGCCAAGCTCCTGACCCATTTACCTCTTGACCACCTCCCTCCCTCCCCCTCACCCCGAGTGGGTCAGAGGGTCATCCTGGGGCGGCTCGGGAAATGACTCCTAGGGGAGGGTGGAGGCGGGAGGGCTTCGAGGCGGGAATCCGTCAGCTCCCCTAGGAGGGAACGCGAGCGGGAAGGGAGAGCTGTGTGCCTTCACTAGGGGAGTTTCTGAATTTGAGACAGGTAAAACAACGCCATAAACCATGCAGTTCTACAGCCTGGCGTTCTGCGGGGCTCGTAGGAGTCCGTTGAGAGACAGACGGACGAGGAGAGAGAAGGAGAAAGATGATATCCGTAACTCTCCCATCTGTAAGTATTCCGGTTGAGAGTTCCAAAGATAAAATATAGATCCATGGCAGAGGAAAACTGCCAGTTTTTCTCTCTTTTTACACTTATATACAGTGGGAATTCTTTACACAAGCTAACATATTGAAGGGAAAACAAAGTTTAGGTTACTAGCATTATATCCATAGGGATTCCTTAATCAGTTTGAACCCCAGCTAACTAACTGGTGAAAACCCAGGAAACTTGTCTTTTTCTTGAAAACAACCTAAAAGAGCATTTTCCTTTTGACCATTAGTTATCCATGTTGCACTTTTTGCACTGCTAGCCTCTCCTACATAAGACTACCTTCAGTTTGGGTTGAAAGAAAAGTATTCAGTAAACAGAACGATACCACAAATACTGTCATCCAGCGGTAATAAAAATAACCCAGTGAACAGTCAAACAAGTACTTGTGGAAGCCTTGCCTTATACAGAAAATTAAGGGCGAGGAGGGCAAAGAGTTAAAATAAAGGTAACTTGCATCTCAGCAAGTAAAACAATAGCACAGTGCAAACTGTGAGTTTCAAAGGAACTGGAGGCAGAACTTTGGGTTCAAATTCCATATTGAATACTTAGTATCTTTGTAACTTGGATAGTTCAGTAAACAAGTCTAAGCCGCAGCTCACTCTCCTGTAAAAATGAGAATGGTACTTGTACCTTCTCCATTTGATTATAGAATGATATAAATATATGTGTACCATTTGGTATGAAATTAACAAATACTAACAATTTTTAATGAATAAAGCATAATGAGTGGACAGGAAAACAAGGTTTAATAACGCTAATGTATAAAGACTGGACATAAATTTAATGCAATTATCACAGACTGACTTGAGAAGAGAGGAGGGAATTAAGATAAGGTTAAGAAGCAATGTATTAAAGGCAATCAAAAAGAAATGATAAAAGAATATTTTCTTTATGTGGTAACATCGCAGGGATATCTCTTACCAATAGATATTACTAACATAATCAAAGAGATATTTCTACTACTTATAACACCTGAGATCAACTTATATCTAAAATGAGTCTTATTGAACAGCAGAATCAACACTAGAACTTCTCTCTGGAAGAATGATAACACTGCCTGGGCATGTGAAAATTGGAACAATAATGTGCAAGGGAGGGCACTGCTGAAATCTGGAGAGGTATCAGTTGCTGGAGAGAATCTGCCATGATCCCAAATGTACTGGAAGGCAAAAATGTAAGTATTATTAAGAGATCATGATTCAAAATCTTCTCTGAGTATGAATTACATAAATTCCAGATAAAACCAGTCACCAACCATCTGCCCTTCCTTAGTCTTTATTATAATATTCCTTCATTATTCAGTAAATATGTATTAGGCATCTACTCTATGTTAAACATTATTTGACAGACACTGGTGATGATGTGTTGAAAAGACAAACGAGGTCCTTATCCTTTTGGAGCTTACACTCCAGTGTGGGTAGAGCCATTATAGAAGTAATAATCAGCTTGAGGTTTTGGATAAAATTCGCTAGATAAATTAATGCTTCAATTGAGATTTGAAAGATGGGTTAGCCTGATGAAGAGTTGGGGGAAGAGTGTTCCAGGAAGAAGGAATAGTATGTGTAAATATCCTGGGGCAAGAAAGGATGGCATAAATGAAGAATGAAGGAAGAACTGTAAGACTAGAGGAAAAGAGGGGTGCCTGGGTGGCTCTGGTCAGTTAAGCTTCTGCCTTCAGCTCAGGTCATAATTCTGGAGTCCTGGGATCAAGCCCTGACAGTTGGGCTCCCCGCTCAGTGGGGAGTCTGCCTCTCCTCTGACCCTCCCCCTTCTTGTACTCTCTCTTTCACTCTCTCTCTCTCTCTCTCTCAAAGAAATAAAATCTTAAAAAGAAATTAAGACTAGGGGAGAAGAGTAAAAGTGTCCCACAGAGTGATGCAGTTGGAGAGCTTCACAGTAGCAGTTTGGGACCATTGATCTGTGGAGGTAAAGGAGAGACAAGATGAGTTTTAATGACACTGGAGGAAGATGGTAGTAGCTATAGGGAGATCTATTATTGCAGGAATCCAGATGTGAGTTGATGTTGACCTGAATTAGAATAGTGACAGTGAAGATGGAAAGGAGTGACCAGAGTTACGTGATAGAACTGACTGAACTTTGTGACAGGTAGAATATGGGGAATGAGAGAGAAGTATCCAAAGATAACTCATACATTTCTTGTTTGAGCAATTCAGTAGTGGTGGTAGAGGACAGTTGCTGGCGATAGTATACTCAGTTTGGGTCATGATAAGTTTAAGATACCTGCTAGCCATCCAAGGTGCACTGGATGTTTCGATCCATGCACTTCTGAGCTTCAGCTTCAGCTCAGAAGTGAGGGGTGAGGTAGACCAAGATAAAATTTCCATGTTCCATTCTAATACTTTTATTTCTCTTTTCTGCTTTGATTTGTCTCTTCAGAACACATTACTATCATATTATATATTACCCATTTTATTTCTATCTTACTGCATTGAATAAAAGTTCAAAAAACCCAGAGATTTTTGTCTGCTTTATTCACCACTGTATTGCAGTACCTCGTGCCCGTAGTAGACACTTAATACATGTTTTAATGAATGAGTGTATATGTGAAGATCCTGAGGGTGTAAATAACTTAAATCATAGGAGCATATGAGACTTTTCTCAAGAAGATGAACAGGGGCATCTGGGTGGCACAGCGGTTAAGCATCTGCCTTCGGCTCAGGGCGTGATCCCGGCGTTATGGGATCGAGCCCCACATCAAGGCTCCTCCGCTGTGAGCCTGCTTCTTCCTCTCCCACTCCCTGCTTGTGTTCCCTCTCTCACTGGCTCTCTCTATCTCTGTCGAATAAATAAATAAAATCTTTAAAAAAAAAAAAAAAAGAAGATGAACAGAATGAGAAGACTAGAAGATCTAGAAGATAATTTTCTGGCGAAGGATTATTACAGTCATCAGAAGAGTCAAATTAGGACTGGTCCAAAAGGTAAGAGGAAAACTACTGTGGTGATAAAAGCCAAGGAAAGAGAATATTCTGATAAAGAAGGACTGCTCAACTGTATTAAATTCTTTATTAATTTTGGAATAGACTTTATGTGCCTATGGTATAAAATTCAAAAGGGAATTCACTCTGTCCTTCTGCCACCCTGATTCCTTCCCTACAAACTAACACAATTCAGTTGGTAGGTGATAATGTGATATTCTATGTCATAGCCTTTTATCTGATGATGAACACGTATGAAATCTGCCCACAGGTGCCAGGTCATTTTCACTGACCTGCTGCTGGTGGCAGAGCATCAGTGATGATGATTTTGGGGAAAGTCTTATGGAACATGGGTTACCTGTTTTGCCAAATCATTTAAATATTTGAATCTGTTATTTTTTTTTTAAATGAATAATGGACCTCTTAGCCTTAAATATTGAGGTCTTTTAAAATAATATTTAGAAATTTCAGTAATGCTGAAGAGTAAGGAGAAAGTCAGAAATACTATGTAGGAAGAAAATATACATTTATTACTTTCAGTACAGACAACAGCACAAATTCACCCAATTACTAATAACATGTTGCCAAGCATATGGCTTCCTGGACCTACTGTAATATACAAATAAGAACCATTTTTAGATAACCTCTCCATATGTCTTACACATTAATACACCTTTATTTATTTTTATATGTTAAAAGATCCTAGAAGGGTTTAAATTTTATCAATTTTTTTTCCCTCATGCTAGTCAAAAATGCCCTTTATTTATTTATCTGGCAACCCTTGCTTTCATAGACACTGGAAAATAAAATTTCTCCTAAATTCCAAATTATGGGCTTATGGCTCACTGTTGTCTTATTCTGAAGAATTAGAAATGTAAATTCTGTGTTCACTGAGTCCTGTCTGTTTCTCCTTCAGCAGTTTAACACTAACATTAAACCTGGTTTCTATATAATTCTTGGCCATAGTAAGCCTGATGACATAAAAATCAATTTAAATTATTTAACTAAAAATTAACATTTAATAATAATAATGCATCAAATACTGTTTCGAATGCTCTACATGTAATAATAATCCTTATAATATGCCTATATTATTATAAACTTTTCTTATATGAGGAAATAGAAGCAAAAATTAAGTGCTATAAGATTATACAGATTATAAGAAAATATTGAAGGACTCAGACCTTCCTAATAACTATGTGACTTTATAAATAAAACTTCTGTGGATTTGTCTGCTTTCCAGTTAGTTCTCAGCTTGTCTCATCTAGTGAGTTAATATAACAGAAATAAAATCTTAGCCTAAATGAAGGATCCCTGCATCTAAAGGAGATTTGATTTAACAATCAAATGACCAATAGGAAATTTTGGGTTTGAGTTACTGGATACTTTTTGAAAGTCCTTTTATCTTTAATATTCTTTAGTCCTTTATACCTTTTAGCACCACCTCAAATTAATTGACCTTCAAGAGTACAGAAAAAGTGTGCCATAAAGTACAAAATGAAATTACCGATGGTCCAAATGGAGGTAAAATTGTTAGATGAGGAAATTATCTTAGCTCTGATGCCACTCGAGGAGACAAATTATATTCACGGTCTCAGTAGTAACAAAACACCACATCCCTTATCTTTTTACCAACTACTTCTCAAAACCTGAAGGAGGAGGAAAAGTGTGTCTCATCAATATAAGTAAAGGAGCAAAACTAATGTGTAAGCAGTGAGTGACACTGCAGATCCCAAGGAATAATTTTTCAAAATCTCTCTCAAGTTGGTTGGTTACTTAGGGATGAATTTGAGAGATGGCCAAAGAGAGGTAATGCAATGTGTAAAACTAAGCTTTCCAGAATGTGGGTCACACACTCTGAGGTCTCTCCTGATGCTCCTCTACCAGACTATTTATCCAGTAGATGCCTGAGAGAACCTGAAGTAGGTATTGGTTCCAGATTAGAAACTACAATGCTGAAATTAATGTTTAATTAAATGTCTATAAAATGTAATATTATGTCTGTAATTACCAAATTTAAATTTCACATGGGAAATGTACATTTTAATATGTTTTATATTATATGTCCAGGGGCCTCCAAAAGTTACAGGACTTAGGCATAAAAAGGTCTTAAAAATTTTCAGCTGTCACCAGCCTCAGGCAGGGTTAGTCTCTTCCTACTTCTATGTATCTAAAGCCAGTTGTAGAGTCTTGCTTTTTTGTTTTGTTTTGTTTTTCTTTAAATTCTCTCTGAAAACTTCCCCATTTGCTAATTCTACAAGGGACTTGTATTCTTATTTTATTATTCTCCATGCTCACTGCATTCACCTACCTTGCATGAGACACTCAGTTATTGATAAATTATAATTCCAATGATTATTCATGGCAAATACTTACTAGTACTACTTGTTTACTATCTTGCTTATTCTGTGATGAACATTAACGATTACTTATTTAATTCTGTGAAATATATTATTCAGTGCTCTTGGGGTTGAAAGGGACAGAAACCAAACTCAAACTAGCTAATGTAAGTGAGGTTATGTAACTGAATAAGTCAAGGGTGTTCAACTCAGTACAGGTTAGATTCAGAAGGCTTGAAGCAGCTCATCTTACAGTTCTGTTTGGTTCAAGTTGGCTTCAATCTCGGGCTGTCTTCCAAAGATAACCATCAACTGCTCTAGTTTAGCAACATTGAGAGGTTTAGCAATTTTGTAGCTCCACCAAACTACATGCTAGGACTCTCTGTGGGGCTTGGACCCCACTCCTGTTTTCAACCTCTCACTCTGATTGCTGGGCCTGCGCTCACTCCTGGTCCTGAAGCTGGGATGAACCATATCCAAACTATGTGGACTATGAATGGTTGAGGAACAATGACCCAAAGTCAGATTATTAATGCGCTATTACTGGAAAGAGGAGGAATGGATGATGAACAGATAAAGTCACAGATGTCTACTATAGTGGAATAGGTGTTATTACTAACCATGTTTTTGATTCAGAAATTGTAACATGGGAACTTGACTATGGCTAGAAGAAGACCCCAAATTCACCACATCTATTTTACATGAATGTCCCTGTAACTGGCCAATAAGGATGAATGAATGAATACATCAGTCTTGGACATCTGATCTCTCAGATTCATGTCAAGGGTGAAGGATTACTACTTACATTTTAGCAGCTCCCATAGTCATGTGTGAAACAATCACCCTGAAAACTGTTTTAAAATAATCATGCTGTAACTGAATAAACATAAGTAAAGACATGCAGGAACTGATATAAAAATTTATTAAAATTATGAACAAGAATGACTAGGGACAAAAGGGCCTCAATAAATGAATATTTGAGTAACTGGGACCTAGTTTTATAAATATTGTGGTATTAATGTCAAATAATTCAATTAGCTCCACTTACACATAGTAAGACCTTATCAATATACGTTGAATGGATGAATTCCACATTTTTGCTGTCTAAGCATTTAAATAGAAGACCTCCCGGGGTGCCTGGGTGGCTCCCTCTGAGAAGCCTTTGCCTTTAGCTCAGGTCATGATCCCAGGGTCCTGGAATCGAGCCCCACATTAGGCTCCCTGGTCTTTAAAAAAGACCTCCCATATTAATAATCATACAATAGTTTAATTAGTGTTAATGTGCAATCTTTCTTAATAATAAAAATATACCTTTGTTTGGTATTTAACTATGACACATAAGTCATTGTGGAGACCAGGTGACCTTTTCTCACCTCTCTACACATCACTGATTTTCACAAAATACTATGAAGTGAGTTCTAATATTATCTCCATTTCACAATATTATGGAAGTGTCAAAGGTTTTGTGATTAAGAAAGATTCTCTGCAGAAAAGGAGGAATGGAGAACTAGTCAAAGTCTGTAAGAGCAGGTGATAACAACCAATGTTTCCTTCCATGTTTTAACATAATTCTCCCATATTAGCAACTGCATCAAGACATGTTTTGTTCCTAGTTCCTGAGAAAATGAATTTGCTTTTGGGCTCAAATAAATTATTAAGAGCTGTGAAGGAAGTGTTCCCACTGAGGGATGTGGTATGTAGTGGCCTAGAGCACAACGATTGTTCTATAAAATAAAGACAATTCCTTTCAGGCTGGAAAGCCCAACAGCCAATATCTACCAATGTTATTGTTTGACTGTGATTTGTCTTTTTAAAAAAATTTCCAGTTTTCTTGAGATATAATTGTCATATAGGACAGTATAGGTTTGAGGTGTATAGCTTAATGATTTGACTTACATATATTATGAGATGATTACCACAGTAGGTTTAGTAACATCAATTATATAGATCCAAAAAAAAAAGGTTTTTTCTTGTGATGAGAACTCTTAGCATTTACTTTATTTTTTTTATGATTTTATTTATTTGAGAGAGAGACAGAGACAGCACAAGAGAGAGAGCCAGCATGAGAAGGTGGGAAGGGCATGGGAAGAGGGAGAAGCAGACTCCCCGCTAAGCAGGGAGCCTGAATCAGGGCTCATTTCCAGGACCCAGGGATCATGACCTGAGCGCAAGGGAGATGCTTAACTGACTGAGCCCCCTAGGCACCCTAGCATTTACTTTCTTAACAATTTTCAAATATGCCATACAGCAGAGTTAACTATAGTCATCATGTTGTACATTACATCCCTAGTACTTCTTCATCTTACAATTGGATGTTTGTAACTTTTGAGCACCTTCCTCACATCTCCCCCACCCACCCTCCACCTCTGGTAACCCCAACTCTGATATCTTTTTTCTATGAGTTTATTTTTTTACTTTTTAGATTCCACATATAAGTGAGATCATTCAGTATTTGTCTTTGTCCGACTTAATTCACTTAACATTGAAGTTCCTCAGTTTCCGTCATGTTGTCACAAAAGGCAGGATTTCCTTGTTTTTTATTCCATTGCGTATATGTACTGCGACTTCTTGATCCATTCATCCATCAGCGTACACTTAGCTTCCATGTCTTGGCTATTGTAAATAATGCTGTTGTGAACATGGGGTACAGAGATCTCTTCAATGTAGTATTTTTGTTCCCTTTGCATTTATTCCCAGAAGTAGAATTGTTGCATGATATGATAATTGTATTTTTAGTTTTTTGAGGAAAATCCATACTGTTTTACAAAGTGGCTGTACCAGTTTACAATTTCATCAGCAGTACATAAAGATTTCCTTTTCTCCACATCCTTACCAGCATTTGTTATTTTTTGTATTTTTGATGTCATTCTAACAGGTATGAGTTGTTATCTCATTGTGGTTTTGATTTGCATTTTTCTAATGATTAGTGATGTCAACCACTTTTTCATGTACTTGTTGGCCATTCATACAACTTCTTTTGAAAAATGTCTATTCAGGTCCTTTGCCTACTTTTTAAATCAGATTATTTTATTTTTTGTTAAACAGATTTTATTTTAATGAGAGTTTAGTATTAAGTGACTTAGGTGTTAGAGCCAATGATGATTCAACAAGAAGCAATGAGTACTTTGGGAGCTTGATATGCTTCAAACATGCACTTTATACAGAAGTTTGCATGTAGGCCCTTTATGGTTCAGGATAGTATATGGACAGAGGTTTAAACAGGATTATATCATAACATGTCTCAATTTCCTTTCCATCCTGATTAAGCTCCCAAGAAAGTCTCAGTTTGATGCCAGCATCCCATTAACCTTCCCTTACCAAATTTGTTCCTTCTCCATTTTAACTAAAATGTGTAAGCCTTCAGATGCAAATTATTGATCTTTCTCATTATGGTTATATTCCATTTATGGTCAATAATACTAAAATTCCCCAAAAGGTAGTGATATCACCTTTCTTTCAAATACATTTATGTAAGTTAAAGGTAAATAATTCAAGGAAATTCCGATAAAAGTAACAGAGCAGAGGGTACATGCATTTGACAAAAATAATGTAGGTGGTATGCAAAGATTCTGATATGCAAGCATTTGGGAAACTCTGGCTAAACTATTTGGGCAGGAACAACCTGCCAAAGTTCTGTAAGGTAAATTCTCATAGTTTAGGCTACAGTGAGGGCCTTCTAACTCTTAAATATCTATAATTATCAGAAATCACAGTGTGAGTGATCAGTGATCAGGAGATGTGACGTGAACCTGAACACCATCAGACAATGAGGTCTTCTCTGTACATTGGGTGTCAAAATCTCTTTCAGGTATATAGAATATACTGAGCATCTATGCATGTGGAAATGTGCTTGGCTCTGAGGTAAACAAAAGATGAATTAGTGCTCCTCCCCTCAAGGAGCTAAATTGTAGCAGCGTGAGGAGGATAGCAAAAATGATTAAGCAGTAGAATATTAACATCACAAGAAAGGCATAGACCAAGAAGAACCTAATCCAAGGAGACTGAAGGAAAAAGAGATCACAACTGGTTGGAATTAAATAGGAAAGACTTTACTGAAAAGATGCTATATGACATGGACCTGGAAGGATGGGGAATGGGAAAGTCTGAGGTAAGTTTCTTTGTTGGCAAACCAGTATCTGGCTAGAGATGAATGGCTGGCAAATTCAGCCATGATGCAGAGAATGTTAATATCAGGACAAGGATTTCAAGTTATGCACATAGTTGTAGAGTAGCCTGGAATCCAGTCACCCTTTGATCATTTATTAGCTATGGTATAGTTGCCACATCATTTTGATCAAAGATGAGCAAACTTTTACTGATATTAAACATTTTCAGTTTTGCAAGCTACTTAACTATGGGGTAGTGGCATGAAAGCAGTCAGAGACAAACCTAAACAATACAGATCAGTCATGGATTAAGGAGCAATAGAGAAAGAAAAAACCAAAAACCAAAACCAAAACACTTCTGGGAAAATGTGGTAAGATCTTTACCAGGAAAGAAAGCAAACAAGCAAACAGACAAATGCTTCTCATATTATATAAATGGCTCTAGCGATTTGAGAGGATCTTTTATGTCATTTCCGTGTACAAAGGGGCATGAGAGTATTTGAAAGGAACGGCATGGCATCATAGATCAATTTAATCTTAGCGAGAAGTTGAATTGACTTGGGGAAGAAACGTTATATCTCAGTTTCTTTTAAAATTATACTGAAAAAGCACTTGAGAATTTACCGCAAGAGACCGGACTAATAACATTAATGCTTACTAATTTTTTTTTTCATCTGGGGAGTGGGGTTATGTGGTATATAAGGAGTTAGCTGCCCCCTTCCATCCTTCTATATGGAGACCGAAATATAAATGGATATGAGAAAAGAAAACCATTAAGATGCTATTTTGACTAAAACTGATGTTTTACCAGGAAAGAAAGAAAGTAGAGTGGGAGAGTGGTGGTTAAAAAACAAACAAACACTAAAATTTAAAGTTAAAAAAGTCAGGTATCAGATAAAACAACTTTTGAAGATAACAAATCAAAGTCATAGTTTTGGAAAGACCCTCAAGTAATCATTGAGATGTTAAGGTAAAATACAAAATTCATATGAATTTTTACAGATAAAACAAAAACACTTCAAATAGATATCTAGCTTGCCGCAGAAATTTCTGGTCTGTTCCTTCAAACAGGCTTATTTATTTATTTTCCTCTATTATTAAGGTCATGCAGAAGACACTGCTAGCGCTCTACCTAAATTCCCTCAGATAATTTTTCATCCTCCCAACCCCACACCCCCGCCGACACACACACATACATTATTTTGAGTGATTTCTATGGCCAATACCGGCATTCATCCTCTTCAGTATACCACCTTTAGGCTACTGGGGCAGTTTTGTGCCACTGGGATCACTGGAGAGTTTGCAGCTTTGCAGGTGCCCATTAACTGATGATTACGTGGTGGAGAATAGAGGAATCCTTAAGCAACTTACACTCCAGCATTTCCCCATAGAATCAGACTCAAACTTATCCTCTGAATGGCTTTTCTTTGAAATCTCACCCTTATTTGGTTTGCCCCTGCTTCCCTTTCTTATTTCCCCTACTTGCTTATCACTTGCCAAAAAGTTTTTCTTTCTTGGTCTGCTTCTGAGGAGCTGACCTAAGACCACTGGAAAGTATGAGATCCATTCTAGGGAAAACCTTTGTTTCTGGAAAATAAGACATCATTTTTGGAATGCTACAGATGAAAATGATATCATGAGTTATATAAGAAAAACAGTTCTGTTGTTGTTTTCGTACTAGTTGTGTGATTTTTGGGGGGGTGGGGGGAGGAGGTGGACAAGGTACAGCCTCTTCCTGTCTCTTAGTTGTCTCATACGTAATATAAGACTATCAGACTAAGTGATCTCTAAAGTTTCTTCCATATCTAAAATTCTATGAACTCGGGACGCCTGGGTGGCTCAGTCATTAAGTGTCTGCCTTCGGCTCAGGGCATGATCCCAGGGTCCTGGGATCGAGCCCCGCATCGGGCTCCCTGCTCCGCTGGGAGCCTGCTTCTTCCTCTCCCACTCCCCCTGCTTGTGTTCCCTCTCTCACTGGCTGTCTCTCTCTGTCAAATAAATAAAATCTTAAAAAAAATAAATAAATAAAATTCTATGAACTAAATCAGGGGTTGACAAACTGTGGATCACTATCCAAATACAGCCTTGCCTCCTGTTTTATTGGAACATGGTAATTCATTGTTTTAGATACTATCTATGCTTGCTTTTATGCCACAGAATTGAGCCATACTACCTCATACTATCTCATACTATGAGGTAGGTCTATTATCATCCTCCACATTTTTTTAAGTGAGATGAGGAAATTAAGACAAAGTAAGGTTAAACAACTTGCCCAAGTTCACAAGGCAAGTAATGGCAGAGTTAAGATTCACATTCAGCCAATCTGCCTCCAGAGTTGGTGTTTTTAACCACAGTGACAGTCCTGACTTCCCTAATTTAGGAAGGTCATAATGAAAACTAATGTTAAATCCCTCTGACTCATAGTAACTACACCATGTTTATTTTGTTTTTAGTAGCAGGGTTAACATTAACAGGAACACACGTGGAAGCATGAATGGGGGAGAGGAAGGGGGGCGGGTGTCTGCAGGTTCAACAAAGTTGTTAGGAAATAGCAAGAATAAAATAAAACCTACTTATCTTTCCACCATCACATGCAGTTTTAAATGTGGTTTCATGTTCTCTTCATTTTCCCTCATGGTGCAAATCACAGACACGTTCACAAACAAATTCACAACTAAGATGCTTGACTTGGTCCTTAGCACGCCAGCTCCTGTGTCTGTGGAGCGGAACTAATCATTTTAAGTCACTTCTCACTTCTCATCCCCTTCCCACTTCCTCTGAGATTGCAATTTTGCTTAGGCAGCGTGACGGATGATAAGACGAAGGGTAGACGATATTTTACTTCTGACAATCCACAATGTTATATATACTGCATCAGTACAGTCTGTGTTATATTTTTTGTTTGTTTTAGAGCCCGTTGACATAAATTCCCTCAACATATGTTTGTGTATCCTTTTCTAATTGAATAGAACAAGTTCATATACTGATATAAGTTGAGGAAGAAGGAAATATCCCAAAGAGGGAAGGATGGAGAAGCATTTTTCAATTTATTTTCCTTAAATGAATGATAAGTAGGATTTAAATCATGGAGGAGTAGGGGTAGCTAATATGAATTTGTTTCTTTTTTTAAGAAAGGGTATTATTTTCTGGTAAATATTTTGTCACTCACAATTTGACAATCACATCAAGTGAGCTTGGCTAAAATAATCTGGTTTTGGACATTGTAGCTGTAATTTAACGCCTTTCCTCATGTGGGAAAAGTGGGTGATCTATTCCTTATTCTGCCCAGGTCAGAATTTCCTTGCGTGATCATTTTTAGCAGTGTCTGGGTCTGCAATAAAATCAAATCAATTTTCTTCTCTCTTTGTGTATGTGTGGGTACATGTGTGTATTTAACTTTGCCATTATTAAATGATTGCCTGAGTATATAATTGTACTGACTACTGTGCTAAGTGCTTAATATGCTTTACTTCAGTAAACCTTCACATTAATCCCTGAAGTTGGGTTTGCTGTCTATAATTTTCAGATGAGGAAACTAAGATTGTTAAAAGTTAAGGGAGTGGCCCAAAGGCAGAAAACTGGTAAATAATGCGCTCTAGATTCTAACTCAGGTCAATCTGCCTTTAGGTGGTTACCTTAAACCCTGTACAAGAACCCAAACAGGGTTCAAATTCTCAAATAGTAATGTGAATCAAGAAAGATACAGGTTGCCAAATGGGGATCAGATAGTAGTGATGAATCTAGATTGGCGGAGAAAAGGTTAAAAAAATTGTATTACCAAGGTCAAGAACAGATCAGTGATATCATTCACCAAGGTAGTTGGAGAAAGAAACATTTATCCTGGCCTGAAACTTGATAGAGATTAGGGTTTGGGGGACAGGTAGGTGACTGATGTTCAGAACAGCGCCTGGACTCAGAACCAACATAGAAAGACCTACTAACACCAAAATCTTTCATTAACATGAAAGATGTAAAGGGACCTACCTGACTCTGAAGCAGAAATTTTTCAAATTAAGGAATGAATCAGCATTTATGGAGCACCTACTTTGTGTCAAATATTGTACATAGACTGTATATGTTAGCTTATTTATTCTTCACAAAAATACAGGAGAGACTAGAGAAGTTAATTATTTTTTCTACAACTACACAGGTAACAAGGCAGAATACGGATGTGGGGTAGCATTGGAAAGCATGTTGTCATTTCCCTTATACACTAAAAAAAATGTTTTTCGTTATAAAGTGGTGCTACTATTAGCTTATAGAAGAAAAAGTCCTGATAATTTAGGGATGTTCTGAAGTTTTGGGGTTTTTTTTCTTTTTTTGATAAAGTTTATTTTTTAAAGTTTTTATTCAAATTCCAGTTAGTTAACATATGGTATAGTATTAATTTCAGGTGTACAATTCAGTGATTCAATATTTCCATACAACACCATTGCTTATCACAAGTATACTCCTTAATCCCATTACCTATTTAACCCATCTTTCTATCCATCTCCCTTCTGGTAGCCATCTGTTTCTTCTCTATAGTTAAGAATCTGTTTCTTGATTTGCCTCTCTTTCTCTTTTTATCCCCTTTGCTCATTTGTTTTGTTAAATTCCATATATGAATGAAATCATATGGCATTTGTTTTCTCTGATTGACTTATTTCACTTAGCAAAATACTCTGCCACTCCATCCACATG
The DNA here is from genome assembly GCF_002007445.2 of Ailuropoda melanoleuca. Classification (NCBI taxonomy): domain Eukaryota; kingdom Metazoa; phylum Chordata; class Mammalia; order Carnivora; family Ursidae; genus Ailuropoda; species Ailuropoda melanoleuca. The sequence continues at coordinate 96,376,202 of NC_048220.1, read as the reverse complement.
ATTCCAAGTGGCAAGATTTCACTCTTTTTTTATGGATGAGTGATATTAGGAAACAAAAGCAAAAATAAACTATTGAGACTACATCAAAATAAAATGCTTCTGCACAGCAAAGGAAACAACGAGACTAAAAGGCAACTATGGAATGGGAAAAGATATTGGCAAATGACATAGCTGATAAAGGGTTAGTATCCAAAATATGTAAAGAACTTATAAAACTCAACACCCAAAAATGAATAATCCGATTAAGAAATGGGTTGAAGAAATGAACAGACATTTCTATAAAGAAAACATTCTCTAAAGACACATGAAAAGGTGCTTAAAATTACTGATCATCAGGGAAATACAAATCAAAACTACAATGACATATCACCTCACACCCGTCAGAATGGCTAAAATCAACAACACAAGAAACAACAGATGTTGTCGAGGATGTGGAGAAAGGGGAACTTTCTTGCACTGTTGGTAGGAATGTAAAGTTTTGTTTTTTTTCTTGAAAATTGATTTAAAGAAAGCAAAGGTACAGAGTATTATAGTTTTGAAAATATTCATTATATAAATAATATCTACTAGCTTTGAAAGAAATATATATCATTCTTCACCTATATTTTAATGCTATGCATGTGGAATTCAGATATGTAAACTGCTGAATTTGCCTCTGAGACTGGAAAAGTGTAGGGAGAATAAGAGAAAAAGCTGTAAGGTCTCTTGAGAAGTTCAAACAGACAGGCTGTTTAAAAATGTAAATTGTGTCTCCCTAATACTTTTAATTTTTAGCAGGGTTTTCTATGAAGAGTATAATGCACTTAGCATTTAGCAACCTCTTTTGTCAAAAATTTCTAAGATTTGACCCATAAGGAAATGGAATCCAAAGTGAAGAGACAAGCCCTGGAAGGCATTAGAATTCTTGATGAATCTTGTTTTGCAATCCATTTATACCTTTTAAGAAAAAGTAGTAACTATGGCATCAAATTTTCTTTGCTTAAATCTGAAGTATGCTTCTAAGAACTTACACAAATCTTGACTTTATATTCCAGCCAGGCTCCTTTTCCCTTGCCTCATTCCTTAGGCTCCGGTTTCTTTTCAAAGTGGTTTACTTGCGCTGTTTTTTTGCACAACTTCAAGGGGTGCAACAGGTCCATCTCATCAGATACTTTTGCTCTATGGCCTTCCAGGCATTCTGTATTAGAGCCTAAAATTACTCCTGGACCCTCATCTCACTCACTCCCTCTTTCACTGTACTCCATATGCACTGGCCATCTCACCAGGCAGGCTCCTGCCTTTGTGCTTTGCCCTTGTGGTCCTTTGCCTGGAATACGCTTCCCCCAGATTTCCACATGGCTAGCTGCATGTCCAGGTCTCATCCTCTCACATATAACCTGGTCAGACTGGCCATTCCTATGCTTCAACAACTCCAGTCAAGTCTTCCTCTATTATATTATAGCTTTTCACTATTTTCTCTTCTGAACTGTAATTTTTAAAAAACTTGTTCATTGTTTGGCTTCTTCCCTTAAAATCCAGACTTCAAGAAATTATGTCTATCTTCTTTCATACTTATCCAAAAGATCTGACATATAATAGGTCTAAGATAAAATTTATATTGAATGAATTTTGAATCTTTCCTTCTCCATGAATCTTTCCTCTTTGACTTAATATTGCTGTTTTCTTCCTCTCATCAGGTATAAGAGTTGCATATTTTTGAGAATATTATGTGAGACACTTTGCATATTTTAATCCTTATAACAACTTAGTGAGGTAACCAGGAATATGCTCTTGGAAACTGACAAAGCTAATAAATATCAGAATCAGAATTCAAACAAAGGTCAGATGATTTCTTTTTTTTTTTTAAGAGTTTTTATTTATTTGAGACAGAAAGAAGAGAGCATGAGTGGGGGGAGGGTAGGTCAGATGATTTCGAAGTGATAGTCTTATTAAACCATGCTACTATTTGCTATCTAATGTGGATTTTGTTTGTTTTGGGTTTGTTTTTTGTTTTTTGATGTTGTTGTTGTTGTTTTGCCTAATTGCTCTGGTTAGGACTTCTAATACTATGTTGTACAGGAGTGGTAAGTGTGGGCACCCTTGTTTTGTTTCTGATCTTAGAGGAGAAGCTTTCAACCATTCACCACTGAATGTGATATGGGCTTCTCAAATATGGCAGTATTACAGTGAGGTCCTTGGTTGTGCTCAATATCTCATTTTAGTAAATGCTGTCTCCTATGCTTTCTCCTCCAACCTTCCCTCTACCCCAAGTCATGGATTTTATTTTGTAAACTTGATATGGTTGACAGTTCTTTGAATACCTTGTTTAAGGTTCCTTTTGCATTCTAACAGCAAGGAACATAGGGTAAGGCACATTGTAGACATGTTATCAATGCTTGTTGAAGTGAATTTACTAAATGGATAGACAGATGATAAAAATTAGGAAAATCTCCTAGAAAGTTTTCAAGAGTATAAACAGGTTCTGCACTTAATGAAATTTACTATTTAAACAAATATGGAATCAGAGTCATCACTGTATATCCCTTAAGGTGAATTGGTGTAAGAGAATGGTATAGTTATATGTGAAAATTAACCAGTCCTTTCAAATTTATTGAGAAATTCCAGGATATTGATTTGAAGTAAAATATTCTGCGCCCCCCCCTCAGATTAGCAGGTCATATCACAAAACTCCTGTCTATCTTCTGCTTACTTTCTGCCTCTGAGGAATTTCCTTGAATTTACATTGATTCTCTAACTTCCTACAGATAAAGAGCTTTCCAAAAAATAAGTAGGTTACTAAATGGAAATACTAAATATTGAGTTGGTTATGTATTTCTTAAGCATCAGTTGAAAACACTGAAGTGAAGAAAAACAACTGTATGTAATTTAGATCACCTAATAAGACTGGGAATTAAGAGAAACCAATGTTATTTTGAGGGATTAAACCAGCTAATGCTTAGAAACACTTAACAGTGAATGGTTTTAATGAGCATCTACTGTGTGCTGGGTACTTTATAGGCACTAGAAACACAGTGGTAAACAAGACATTATTCCTTTGCTCCAGGAAGGCACATTTTAGTAGGGAATCTGTTATTGAATAAATAAACCTAAGAGTAGATACATAATAACAAATTATGATAAAGTCACTTTAAGAAAAGAATGGGGAAATAGGGAAAAATTATGGGAGAACGGGGTATTGAGAATGCACTATATGCTATGTGACAAAATTACATTTAGATATGAATCTGAAGGTATTACCCAGGCATAGACTGGTAGTGATGGTGTTGGGATGGACAAAGGGAGGAGAGTAGAGGGGATGAATCTAGTGGAGAGAACAGTGAGTGTGAGGTTCTCGCCATTCTGAGAAACAGAAAAGACTGACTGGATTGAGGAACTCCAGTGTGACTGGAGTAAATTGGTCAAAGGAGACCCCAAATACAGAGAACAGACCATATTTGGTAACTAAACCAAATAACATGGAACTACTGACAATGTTAAAAACACATTGTCGTATGTATTTTTTGGTGGTATGATTGATTCAATCAGATACCTTTGTTTTCTTTTACAAAGTCCCTACAGATTCACCCATTTCTTCACTTAAAAAGCAGCTATCAAATACCTGCAAAGTGCAAGGCACCACCCTATGCACTGGTGGCATTTAGAAATGACCCATCATGCGAAAACAAATTCAAGCATATACAAACGGAATCACAGAATACACAATTTTCATAATATTAAAAAAATACATTTTGTATTCAGTAGCCTTGGGTGAGGGTAGAAAGGATGAATGAATTCACAATTCTCAGAATTGGTGATTTGGACCAAGAATCAGGCTCCAAATCTTACTCCTTTAGGTTGAATCCTGGCTCGACCACTTCCTGAGTGTAAGCAAGTGTATTCTTTTCTTTGAGCCTCAGTTAACTGTTTTGTAAACTGGAGATTATGGCAAAAATCTTACTTGACACACAAGTTATCAACGGGGAACCTAAACAGATGATGCATGTGAAATACAGATCTCAGTGTTTGTCAGGTGTTGCAGACTTAATAAGTGGTAACCATTATATTTTACTCCACACGCTGAACCAGAAAAATATTTTCTTCTTTATTGTAATTTTCATTTTGAGGGCATTTATTTGACTCTAGCTATATCTGGCTGATTGTTAGAACTACCAGAAATAATCATTTGACTGGTCTGGGGACATGGCTGGGCAGCTGTAGTGTTTCAAATGCCCCAGATGATTCTCATGTGCAGCAATGGTTGCAAACCATTGACCTTAAGGCTGTTCCAGTAGGATGACAACAGCTGGCTCCACTCTGTATCCTGACCTACCTCAGGGAAGAATTCAAATAAGTGGTGGAATTGCCAAAGGGCAGATGAAAAAAGGTACATACTTCAGCAATAAGGAACCTGAAAGATCCATATGCTGTGTTCCCAGGGCCCTGTTTGCCCTACATTTTCTTTTTGGTATTAGTTTCCAACTGGCTGTGAACATTCAGTCTCTCATCCCTGGAACCCTAGCTCTCACTGCCTCTTTGTAGAACCCAGTAACACTAAGAGCTAAAAGTACTCTTTCAAGTCATTAGTAGGAACATCTTTGCATCATAAAGTGTTCGTACATTTAATAGTCTCCCAGCAGCCTGAAAGAGTCTATGTATTTCTGAAAGTGTCTGATGGACTTGAAGGAGTATCTTACAGAAAAGATTTGAGACTACAGATCACCATGTTCTTTCACAAACAGTCCCCTTCTTCCAATCTTTGTAAGTCATCTCTTTGATTATGTCTTTTCTCAGTGCAAAAACTTCCAGTGGCTTCCCATGACTGCAGAAAACTTTTAATTTCTTGAACATGGCTTTCAAGTCTCTTGACTGTCTGGACCAACCATCATTTCTAGACATGTCAACCTTTTTCTTTCGCGGAAACCCTGTGCTTTAGCCAAATGATCTATTTACTGTACCCTGAATATGGTTTTTGCCCTCTATACTAGTGGTTCTCAAACCACTCTAATATGCATATAAATCACTTTGGAATCTTGTTAAGGTACATGTTTACTAGTATATATTATTGAACAAGTTTACTAGTGTTCATTATAGGGTGGGCAACGAGGGTCTACATTTCTAACAAACTCCCATGTGATACAATTGCTGTTGGAGCTAGAACCATACTTGAATAGCAAAGATTTACACGTAGGCTAATAAAATCTCAGGTAAACCAGAATGCCCTATCTTGTCTTCTTTGCTTGTCTCATTTCTACTTGTCTTCAATGTTTATGTGACAGAGTGATTAACTGAGATATTAATTTGCTTTCTTTTCCTTATGGTCTGTTCTCATTCTTCATCCATTCCACAAAGATATCATGACCTTGTGTGCCTCCTTGTCCCAGGAGAGATATCTTTCTGGGCCAAAAGAAAGATACATCCTACTCTGGTTTTTGTCTTTCTGAAGCCTAAGTGATTGAGAGGAATTGTGTTGGCTTTCTTTGGGAGGAGAAGAGAGTCTAGCTCTTTGAGGAGTGGCAGCAGTGAAGAGAATCCCATTCTTGGGAAAGGAATGGAGTTCTGAGGAGGCCAAAATGCCTAAGGGGATGGTTGACTGCTGTATCTATAGTGCAGGAACCCTAGTAATAAAGATCCCAACCTTGCCAGAGAGGCAAGCACCCCAAGTTTAGCACATAAAAAAGACAATCTTGGTCACTGGTGGAAGGAAGCTTCTTCCTCACCATACCTAAATAAACTCAGAATCTCTGTACAAATGGTTGGAGGTGAAATTAAAAAAAATAAATAACTGATGTGATCTTCCACATGTTGGGAAACTAAAAAAGGTTTTAGGTTGATTATAGAAAATAAATGGATACTTTCTTTAGGGCTGAATGTTTGAAACAAGTTTCATATGTGCTAAACTTATTTCTGATCTAGTTTCCTCCTCAAAGCCTGATTTGATGTGTTTAAGGACATCATGACTGAGACAGGAAATCCTGACTTTGGAATTCTAATTAAATTCCTAATTTGGTATATGTGAGCCTGAATTCTCCTTGTAAAAATGTGGCACATAACACTTACTTCATAGAATTGTTGAGAGGTATAGAAATAATAAATGCAAAGCATGTGGTATGCTGTGTCTGATTGGTAAATATTTGCTTTTCTTATACCTACTAACTTTACCACTACTATTACGACTGCCATAAACACGTTTGTTATAATCAAGGTAGCATATTGTTCTCACAGTTTGATATCCTCAAAATTCCTAAAGCAATGTTGTGCACATAATTTATTTGAGTATTACTCACAATCCTCCTGCACAGCAACCAGGCACTAAATAATAAACTTTTGATCATGATGATGCCTGTGAATTTATTGCTTACTCTTGATAGTTATTTTTCCATATATCTTAGTGCCATACCTGTAGCATAAACTCTGAAGACAGAAATTATGTTTTATACTTCTTGGTAATTCGTAAGTGATTACTGTTTTATAAATAGTAGATACTTAGCAAATGCTTGGCAACTGGTTGTTTTACAAAATAATGAGTTTTGATAATTTAGGAGAAGAGTAGGAGACAGAAATTTAGAATAAATTTGGCACTCTGGGATTAGACAAAGTATTGCATTTTACTCTATATTACCTCCATATTGCTTCAAGCTTAATTGTATCCAAAAGCAGCCTATGTTTTGTTGCTTACCAAGTGGGCTGAATGTTAGGGTATATGCAACCATGGAAACCACAGCAGGGTTAAGCTGACCAGTAAGGAGAATCTCCTTTTCTTCATCTGTTTATAAATATTTTTGCAAAGCTTTTGAACCTAAGGTATTAAGGAAGAAATCATTGCTGTTAATCCAATTAAATAGCTCATATTTTTAAGAGTAATATCTTGATGTGTATGACAGCAAGTTATAACAATAAATTCTTTAGAATTCAGTTAGTATGGGGTTAAACTCTACCCTAGCAACAGAAACTTTACAGCTGCTATCAGAAAAACAGTAATTACTTTGGTCAACATTTTCCAAGAAACTCCAGCTGTCTTATCAAGCTTTCTTTGTCAGAAAGACTCCTTTCCTTTTAGGGGACATGAGTTGCAGACGAACCACAATGGTGCTAGTGAAAGAGTTGGAAAAAAATATATTTCAGAAGCCATATTGTAGGTTTTGTTTTTGTTTTTATTTTGTTTGTTTTGCTAGAATTGGAGATTCTAATATCTACTGTGCTTTTAGACAAACTTCCACTGAATGTTAGGGACTTCAGAAAATTAGAATCTATAGCTTTTTTCTTTGAAATTAAACTCACATGGAATTAATACTAACAATGGCCATCAGTGCAAATCTCCACCCACCCAACATAAAGAAAAGGGAAGATATCAGTAACACATATCTTGCATGTTCTAAGACTTTATCTCCTCAGTGTGACTTCATTTGAGTAGAAGCCTTGCTCTAGATCTATCTAGTCAAAGGCCAAGAAGCGTTCATTTTTTCAATGCAAGTATTCAGGGGAATTCCCAGCATGCATGGAATTAGGGCCATTCAGAAATGACTTTTAGTTCACACGATTATTCATCATGGGTTTTTTTTTCCTCCCATTTTCTCCTGTGAGGGAAGATTTAGTGAGAAAGGAATTATAGTCAGGTGATGAGGAAGGGATAGGTGAGGAAAGAAGAGTGAAGGACTGGTGTCAATGGAACTGACTGAAGCACGATTAGAGTCCAAGCCCTGTATTATTAGCACTTAGCAGTGGAATGTTCCAGTAGAAGACTGGCACTGATTATCATTATCTCCAATTTCTTATGCTGACTCACCCTCTGTCATAGATGCCTGATAACTTTTCCAATACAAAGATAAATAAACTACTGTCCCTATTTGTAGTGATTATGGGAGACAAAAGATGCATATGAACAAGGACTATAAATAATTGCATAAAAAAGAATACATTTTAAGGGAGAATCAGAGCAGAGAATAATCATTTCCAGTTTAGGGACTGAAGGAAGATTTTGTTGAAGTTGACGTATTTGACCTTGGTGTATTAAAAGAAAATATATTCATTCATTCAAAGACATTTAAATGAGTGTCTGTTATATTTTAGACATGGTAATATGCACTGGGAATAAGGTAGTAAATGAAAAAGGCCAAGTCCCCACGCTTGTTTACTTTCTATTCTATTTGGGTAAAGACCAATATTAACTAAGAAGAATAACAAACAAACAGTATAATGCCAAATAATGGCAAGTATTATTCAGGCTATAAAGGATAAATGAAAAGAGGTGAAGGAAGAAAAGTTGACTATTTTAGATGTAGTGATTAGAGAGAGCCGCTTCGACATTCAAACTGAGACCCAAAGGATGAAAAGTGCCAGAAGCAAAGAGGGAAACACTTAAGAGAAGAGAAATCCAGACAAAATGAAGGGCAAGTGCAAGAGCCCTGAGGTATGAAAAAGCTTGGAAAAAGTCAAGAAATGAAAAAGAGAGGGAGTTTAAAACTAGGAATTAAAGGTTAACCTGGTTTAGAAAGATTGGCAGGGTCTTAAAGGCCAGAGTTAAGGAATTTGCACTTTAAGTGCAGTGATTAAACAGGCATTGCTTGTGTTTCAAAATTTACTATGTGTACCAGCTATAAAAAAAATTGGAATCTGAAATAAAAAAAAATACTACTCATATATTAGCCCCCCCTCCAAAAAGGAAGTAGTTAGGTATAAATCTAAGATAATATACACAAGACCAGTAGGAGAAAAACTAAAAGAACACTGTTGAAAGAAGATCTAAATAAGTACAAACACATTGTGTGTTTATAGAATGGAAGATTCAATGCAGTAAGATGTCATTTCTTTCTAATTTGATCTGTAGATTCAATTCTATCCCAATCAAAATTCCAGCAAGCTATTTTATAGATATCAGCACAATGGTTTTAACACTTATATGTAAATGGGAAGGACATAGAATAACTAACACAGTCCTAAAGAAGCAAAATAAACTTTGTTGACTTAACTACCCTACTTCGAGATTTACTATAGAGTTCCAGTAATCACAGCACTTGCTTTTGGTAAAAGAATAGACACATAGATGAATGTAACAATATAGAGGACAGACATAGACCCACACAAATTTAGTTAGCTTATTTTTAGCAAAGGTACAAGGCAATTCAATGTAGCAAGGATAGTCTTTTAAATCAATGTTACTGTAAAGGATAGTCTTTTTATACACTGGTGTTGAGAAAAGCAATCGGAAATCCATATAAAAATATGAACTTAATCAGATATTATACCTTACACAAAAATTAATTTAAAATTGATTATATACCTAAATGTAAAATGAAAAACTATAAAAATTCTAGAAGAAAACACAGGAGAAAATCTATGTGACCCTGGGTTTGGTGATAACATTTTGGATACAACACCAAAAACAAAATTCATGAAAGAAAAAAAAAAAAGATGATGAATTGGACTTTATTAAGATTAAAATGTTTCATGCTGTGAAAAATACAGGCTTATAGAGGCTGTTGGTTTCTAATACTATTCTCCAAATAAAAGGAGCCAAGTGTCTTTGGAGAAAGACACCTGATTTGAGGACTGGGACAGGTATATGCATGATGAACCTGGAGCATATTGTAATGCCAGAAAGAAAGGAAGAACTGAAAACAAAGCAAAATGTCACAAACAACTGTGGGAGTATGCCAAAAGGCACAGAAGCCAACTGCAAGAGCTCCCAATGGCCAAAGCCAGAACGACTTGAGAGGCAAAATAAATAACATAGCAGTGGACTATAACATAAAGTATGAAATAAATATCCATGACCTCATACTTATACAAATAAATAATTTAGTAAATAAATATGTGAAGAAGAATAGCCAAGATTCCTCTGAAGAATTTTGAATAATTTATGTAGATACTCCTCCATCAAGATGTGGGTAGTGGGCATAACTCTTTAAGTGTGTGCACAATAACTTCCATCCCAAGAGTACTTTGTGGATAGGAGAATAAAAGTAAGCTCATAATGGAGAAACCTGACAAACATTATCTCAGTCAGCTGATCATGGTTTATTCCACAGCAATGTCATATTGACAGCATGATCTCTTGCTATGTTATAATGAGAATGGCACCTTACCTCTGTGGCCTTTTCCCCCCCAACACATAACTCCAGTTTAATTGTAAGAAAAAAATGAAACCCCAGTTCAGGGATACAAAATGCCTCTACAAAATGCCTCTTTAGTACTCCTCAAAATTCTCAAAGTCATCAGAAACAGGGAAAGTTTCTAGAACTGCCACAGTCTGGAGAAGCCTAAGGAAACATGTCAGCTAAATGCAATGTGGTATCCTGGATGGAATTCTGGAACAAAGAAATAACATTAGGTAAAATCCCAAGGAAATTTGGGGGAGTAATGCCACCAAGATGGTGACATAGGTTGTTCCTGACTTCACTCCCCCTCACAAAAACAACTATTTAAGCACATGGCAAACACTGAGAGAATACTAAAACATAACAGTGAGGCTGAAGTCCGCTGTACCACAGAGACCAAGACAGACTATTATAAGGGTAAGAGAAATGGCTACATGTTGACTGCATTGCTCCAGCAATGCCCTCCAGTGGAGAAAGAGAAACTTTGGGGACAACCAGCCCCCAGCATTATAGGTCACTTTGTGGAAGCCCTCACTCTGATCTTGAAACCACGGGGATTGTACGAGAATCTACACGGTCCAATCACTGGGAATCTTACTGTGACAGAGAAAGGAGGAGGGGCTTCCAACAACCAGCACACACATCTTGGGAGACTGATTTCATAACTGCAATACCTTAGTAGTAATCTCAACAAGCAGTTTTGCTCATCAGCATAATCATGTTTGGGGCATACTCTGACTAGGGAACTTGGTGGAATGAATCCTCAAATGAGGAATTTGGGGCTATAAAGCCTAGTTTGCCAATGCCCAGACAAGGAGCTGAGTTGCAGGTGCACCCACTGTGGAGTGTCTTCCAGTACCATCTAACCAGAAAGGCCGATGAGAACTCCTGGAAGCAGTGTGGCTCAGTAGTGCTTGAACTGAGAGGTGAGCAGGCAAAGGTAATCATCCCCAGAGCAAAGCCAGTGCCAGGCATAGAGTGTTCTGGTGCTATGCACAGGTAGGGGTTATTAATTCATAGCTAAGGCTGTGGGTAGTTCTTGGCTCCATTCAACTGCAGATCCTGTTTGGAATTTGAGAGTAGTCTAGACAGGCCTCTCCTCCTGCCTGGGCAAGGAAACTGAGACGCAGCCCTGTCAGATGTGGAGAATGTTTTTCAGCCCCTTCTGACCAAAAGTGTCCTACTCCTGGAAGCAGTGTGGCCCAGCAGCCCTTAAGCTGAGAGAGGAGCAGGCAGAGCCAATAGTTTGCAGAACAAAGCCAGTGGCCCTGTTTGATCAGGAAACTTACAGTGTGAGTTGGTGTGAGTTAAGACAACATTATCAGTCTTAGAGCTGCTTCTCCCACTGCGACCAGGTGGGGAATCTAATTTGGAACCCTGTTCATTGCTGAAAAAAGCTTGTCCAACTATGGAACATTACAGAACACAGGAAGCTGCATAGCCCACTCAAAGTCCTATGTACAGTAACATTTGAACAGAGAGCACAACCCATGGCTTCTCCCATCTGCATAGCATAACTGGTGGCCTCACCTGATCAGGGAATTCATTGTACTCTGGCTTTATTTGGGTCCCCAAACAATGAACTGTACAGGCCTTGGGTCCCATCCTGCTGCCTTGCCAGAGAAGGGAAGCTAATTCATCTCCCCATCTACTGTAGATAGAATACCCTGTCCTAACCATTTAGTAAGCCTGACCAGAGAATCCAGGCAAATGAGGAGCCTATCCAACAGCTTCATTTGTGTAGGAAACCAAGCCAGCAGTCTTATCCAACTGTTCGCAGCCAGTGTCACACTCCCCATCCCCGTCTTCAGAGCTCGAACATTTGCCTCACCCAAAAATAGACCATAAAAGCAGGCTCCACCTGCCCAAGAACATTACCAGCAGAAGCACCCAGAAACCTAAGCTAAGTTGACTGAGGAAAAACTGTTTTTGCCAAACCAAATATGTTAAGTCAGGAAGAGAAGCCCTATTACTCAAATATGCAGATGTCAATGTAAGTAGTCAAGAATCACAAAGAAATGTCAGGTAAATATGACACCGTCAGATGAAACTAATAAATTTCCAATAAACTGGCCCTAAAGAAATAAAGATCTATGAATTGTCTGATAAAGAATTCAGAATAATCTTTTAAACAAAATTTAGTGAACTATAAGGAAACAGAGACAACTGAACAAAATTAGAAAAGCAATGCATGAACAAAACAAGAAATTTGACAGAGAAATAGAAACCATCAAAACACACATGACACAGAGAGAAATCCTAGAGCTGAAAAATGCAATAACTAAATTGAAGAATTCAATAGAAAGTTTCAAAAATAGATTCAACCACACAGAAGAAAGAATCAACCATGTAGAAGATAGGACGTTGGAAATTACCCTGACAGAGGAGCAAAAAAGAAAAATAATGAAAAAGAGTGAAGAAATTTCCTATGGGAATTATAGAACACAAAGAAAAAAAAAACAATATTTGCTTTATGGAATTCCAGAAAAAGAGAGAAAGGGAGAGAAAGTACACTTAAAGCAATAATGACTGAAAAAGTCCCAAACCTGGGAAGAGACATGGACATCCAGATCCATGAGTCCCAAAGGACTCAAATAGTTGAATTCTATTAGCGCTACACCAAAACACATTATAATTAAATTGACAAAAGTCAAAGATGAAGAAAGAATTTTGAGTGACAATAGGAAAGAGAGAAGGGAACAAACCCCTATGAGATTATTGGCAGATTTCTCAACAGAAACTTCAAGGGAAGATATATTCAAAATATGGAAGAATATAATGGTCAGTCAAGAATTCTATACCTGGCAAACCTGTCCTTCAGAAACGAATGAGGAATAATGTCTTCTGAACAGACAAAAGCTGAGGAACTCCATTATCACCATACCTGCTCTATAAGAAATACTGATGGGAGTTCTTTGAGTGGAAGTAAAAGAATTCAAATTAACATCACAAAACATAAAAAGGTAGTGTAAATCACACTGGTAATAGTTGGTAATTGTAAATATATAGTCAAAGCTAGATTTGGCAATATAGTAATAGCAATAACACTAGCAATATAGCGGTGCATAATTCACTTAAACTCCAGTTTATTTTTTTTTATTTTTTATTTTTTAGATTTTATTTATTTATTCGACAAAGATAGAGACAGCCATCGAGAGAGGGAACACAAGCAGGGGGAGTGGGAGAGGAAGAAGCAGGCTCACAGCAGAAGAGCCTGATGTGGGGCTCGATCCCATAACGCCGGGATCATGCCCTGAGCCGAAGGCAGACGCTCAACCGCTGTGCCACCCAGGTGCCCCATAAACTCCAGTTTAAAAAATAAATGTAGCAAAAATAACCATAGCTATAATAATCTGTTATTAGTTAACAATATAAAAATATGTAAATTATAACAAAAATAACCTAAAATGTGAAGGGAAAGAGAAGTAAAAGTACAATTTGTATTGAAGTTAAGTTGTTATCAGTTTAAAATAGTGTGTTGTAAGTTTAACATATTTTATGTAAGCCTCATGGTAACAAGGGAAAATTTTGTAGTCATTACACAAAAGAACATGATAAGAAGTCAAAGCATATGAAAGTAAAAGACATCAAAACACACACAAAGACAGCAAGATGGGGCGCCTGACTGGCTCAGTCAGTAGAACATGTGACTCTTGATCCTGGAGTCATGAGTTCAAGCCCCATGTTGGGGGTAGAGTATACTTTAAAAAAAGAAAAAAGAATATTTAAAAAAGATAGCAAGATAAGAGACAAGAAACAACAGATCTACAAAATAGCTGGAAAATAATTAACACAATGGCCATAGTAAGTCCTTACCTATCAATAATTACTTTAAAGATAAATGAATTAAATTCTCCAATTAAAGACATAGAATGGATGAGTAAATATCAAAAAAGAAGAAAAAACAATATCCTGCAATATGCTGCCTACAGGACACACTTCAGCCTTAAAAACACACGTAGACTGAGAGTGAAGGGATGGAAATAGAGATTTCAAACAAATTATTACAACAACAACAACAAAAAACAGGGATAGCTATATGTATATCAGAAATAAATGTTAGAAGTAGTAAAAAGATAAAGAAGGACATTATATAATGATAAAGTGGTCAATACATGAAGGAGATATAGCAGTTATAAATATTTATGCACGCAACATTGGAGCACCTAAATATATAAGGCAAAAATTAATAGCTAAAAGGAGAAATAAAGAGTAATACACTAAGACTTAGGAACTTTAATTCTCCACTCTCAACAATGGAAAGATAATCCAGAGAAAGAGAATCAATAATGAAACAGTGGGGGTACCTGGGTGGCTCAGTCAGTTAACTGTCTGCCTTCAGCTCAGGTCATGATCCCAGAAAGAAGCCCCACATCGGGCTCCCTTCTCAAAGGGGAGCCTGTTTCTCCCTTTTCTCCCCACTTATGCTCTCTCTCACTATCTGTCTCTCTCTCTATCTCAAGTAAATATATAAAATCTTTTTTTAAAAAATCATGAAACAGTGGATTTGGACAACACTATAGACCAAATAGACCTGCCAGACATACACAGAACATTCTATCAAACAGCAGAATACACATTCTTCTCAAGTATACATGGAACATTTTTTTAGGATAGATCACATGTAGGCTACAGAACAAGTCTTAGCAAATCCAGTATTGATATTATACCAAGTGTCTTCTTTGACCATAATGACATGAAACTAGAAATCAATAACAAAAGGAAAGCTGGAAAATTCATGAACACATGGAAATTGTAAACAACATTCTCCTGAATGACCAATGGATCAAAGCATAAATTAAAGGAGACATAAAGTTTCTTGAGACAAATTAAAATGGAAATACAACATCTCAGAGCATATCAGATGTAGCAAAAGCAGTCCTAAGGGGGAAGTTCATAGCAATAAACACCTACATTAAGAAAAAAGAAGATCCCAAATAAACAACCTAACTCTACACCTTAAGTAACTAGTAAAAGAAGGACAAACTGAGCTCAAATTTCACATAAAAAAGGAAATAATACAAATTAGAGCAGAAATAAATGAAATAAAAAACAAAAATAATAGAAAATATTAAACAAACTAAGTTATTTCTTTGAAAAGATAAATAAACGGCAAACCCTTATCTACATTAACCAAGGAGAAAAGAGAAAGGACCCAAATTAAAATTATACATGAAAAAGGAGATGCCACAACAGATATCCAGAATTCAAAAATCATAGGAGGCTAGTAGAAAGAACTATATGCCAACAAACTAAAGAACCTAGAAGAGGGAAAAATTCTTAGAAAGATACAATTTACTGGGACTAAATCAGGGAAAAAAAGTAGAAAATCTCAATGAACCAATTATTACTAAGGAGATTGAATCAGTAATCAAAAACTCCCTACAAAGAAAAGTCAAGGATCTGATGACTTCACTGATGAATTTTACCAAATATTTAAAGAAAAATTAACAATGATTCTCAAACTCTACCAAAAAATTAGAGAGGAGGGAAGACTTCCAAATTCTTTGTATGAAGCCAGCATTATCCTGATGTCCAAACCAAAAAAGGATACTACTAGAAAAGAAATCTTCACACCAATATCTTAATCATGAATGCAAAAATTCTCAATAAAATGATAGAAAACCAAATTCAGCAGTACATTTAAAGGATCAGTCACCATAATCAAGTGGGATTTATCTCTGGGTTGCAAGGATGATTCAATATAGGCAAACCTATCAATATGATAAAGCACATTAATAGAATGAAAGAAAAGAATCACATGATCATCTCAATAGGTTCAGAAAAAGCATTTGACAAAATTCAACATTCAGTTATGTTATAAGCTCTTAACAAATTAGCCATAAAAGAAACATATCTCACTACATTAATGGCCATATATAGCAAGCCCACAGCTAACATCATACTTAATAGTGAAAAGTTGAAAGATGTTCCTCTAAGAACAGAAGCAAGACAAGGGTGCCTACTTTCACCACTCTTATTCAACATAATACTAGAATTCCTAGTTAGAACAATCAGGCAGGAAAAATATAAATAAAAATATTAGAATTATAAAGGAAGAAGTAAAATGGTCTCTATTTGAAAATGATATAATTTTATATACATAAAATCATATATATACAACCAAAAAACTTAGATCTAATCAATAAATTCAGTAAAGTTGCAGGATACAAAATTAACATACAAAAATCAGCAATGTTTCTATGCATGAACAATTTTCTGAAAAATAAATTGATCCTATTTACAATATCATCAAAAACAATAAAAACAAAGGAATAAGTTGAAAGATACCTACTCTGAAAACTACAAGACATTGGTGAAAAAAATTGAAGAAAACACAAATAAATAGAAATGTACCCTGTGTTCATGGATTAGAAGAATTAGTATTGTTTAAATGTCCAATACTACTAAGCCATCTATAGATACAATACAATCCCTATCAGGATTCCAATGCCATTCTTTAAAGAAGTAGAGAAAAACACTCATAAATTTTATGTAGTACCAGAAAAGACCTTAAAGAGCCGAACAAATCCTGAGAAAGAAGAAATAATAGGCAAGAGGTATCACACCTCCTGATTTCCAGCTATACTATAAAGCTATAGTCATCAAAAAAATATAGTACTGGCATAAAAACAAACAAATAGACCAATGGAACAGAACTGAGAGCCTATAAATAAACCTAAACATATATGGTCAACTAATATTTGACAAAGGATCTAAGAATATTCAATGAAGAAAAAAGTCTTTTCAAGAAATGGTGCTAGAATAATTGGCTATTCACATGTAAAAGAATGAAACTGGGCCCATATCTTACCCTACCTACAAAAACTAATTAAAATGAATTGAAGACTTAAATATAAGACCTGAAATCATTAAAATCCTAGAAGAAAACATAGGAATAAAGCTCCTTGACATGGGTCTTGGTAATGATATTTTGATTATGAGACCTAAAGTACAGCCACAAAATAAAAAATTAACAAGTGGGACACATCAACTAAAAAGCTTCTACTCAGCAAAAGAAGCCATCAACAAAGTACAAAGAAAACCTAAGGAATGGGAAAAAATATTTCCAAATCATATATCTGATAAAGGGTTAATATCCAAAATAAAGAATTCATCCAACCTAATAGCAACAAACAAAAACAAACAGAAAAACAAAACAAAACAAAAAAAAAACAATTTAAAAAATGGGCAAAGGACTTGAATAGATACTTCTTTAAAGAAGATATATGAAAGGCCAACAGGAACGTTAAAGATGATTAAGGAAATACGAATTAAGACCACAATGTGATGTCACCTCACAAATATTAGAATGGTTATTGTCAAAAAGACAAGAGATGACAAACGCTGGTGCAGAGGCGGAGAAAAAGAACCCTTGTGCATTTTCAGTGGTATTGTAAATTTGTATAGACACTATGGAAAACAGTATGGAGAATCGTCAAAAAAATAAGAATAGAACTACCATTTGATCCAACAATTCTATTTCTGGGAATATCCAAAGGAAATAAAAACACTAATTCAAAAAAGATACCTGCCTCCCAATGTCCACAGCAGTGGTATTTACAATAGCCAAGACATGGAAATAATTAAGTGTCCATCAATGGCTGAATGGATAAAGAAGTTATTTTATTTATAAATAAATATGCACACACACACCAAAATGAAACATCATCTAGCCATAAAAAAATAAGGAAATCCTGCCATTTGTAAGAACATGGGTAGACCTTGAAGCCATTATGCTAAGTGAAATAAGTTAGAGAAAGACAAATACTGCATGATCTCACTTATATCTGGACTCTAAAAACAAAACACAAAAGCAAAAAACTCAAAGAAAAAGAGAATTATGGTCATCAGAGGTTGGGTTTGGGGAGGGGGAATTTGAGGAAGGTAGTCAAATGGTATAAATTTCCAGTTACAAGACAAATAAGTACTAGGGACATAATGTACAACATGATGACCAGAGCTAACACTGCTTGATATACAAGAAAGTTGTATAAAGACTAAATTCTAAGAGTTCTCATCACAGAGAATTTTTTTTCCTTTATTCTTTCTTTTCTTTTTTTTATATGAGAAGAGGGATGTTAGCTGAACCTGTTGTGTAATCATTTCACAGTATATATAAATGAAATCACCATGCTCTAAGCCTTCAACTTACTCGGTGAAGTACATCAATTGTTTCTCAATAAAACTGGAAAAAAATAAAATAAACTGCCCAAGTTTAAAATAAAAATCCAAGAAAATCCGAATGAGGTGTGAACTTTAGGTAATAATTTTTCAACGTTGGTTTATTAGTTGCAACAGATATACAACACTAATGTAAGATGTTAATAATAGGGTGAACTGGATGTGAGCTATATGGGAACCATTTTTACTATCTTACAACTTTTCTGTAAATTTGAAACTATTCTAAAATAAGACTTTTACTTAAAAATTACTGTGACATGATAATAAAAAATAGGAAATAACTCAAAAGTCCATCAATGGTAAAATAGGTAAACAGTTTAGGTCTATGCTTTTGGTGGAATACTACACTGTGCTAAAAATAACAAACTTATTCATACAACAATATGGATGCATTTCAAAAGTATTTTGTTCAGGAAAGAAGCCAGAATAAAGAGTACATACTGCACGATTTCATCTATCTAATCTCCATGTGAAAAAAATCCAAATAGTGTTGCTGCTGAGGGATGGGCATTGAAAGATGGCATGAGAGAAATTTCTGGAGTTTTGAAAATGTTCTATATTTCAATTTTGGTATAGTTGGCATGAAGTATATATGTATTAAAACTCACTAAATTGTATTTTTACAATCTGTGCCTTTCATGGCGTATAAATTTTACTTCAGAAACAACCACATTACAAATTTTAAAGTACTTGGCTACTGTGGAGAGAATGAATCTTAGGAAGATTAGTATCAAGGAGACTATTTTAAAGGTTATTGTGGAACTCTGGTGGAAAAATAAGTGATAAAACAGAAAATGAGAGAATAGATAGATTGGGGATATATTTTGAAGCTGGAGGCAACCAGCACATGCTGTTTTATTAAATGTGGACACTTAGAAATTTTTAGGAAGAGACCTCTGAAGTTTATCGACAGACCCAGATATCAGTTTCAGGTCTGCTACTTTTCAATTGTGTGATCACACATGAATAGCTTCATCTGTTTGAGGCTTCTAATACCTCATCTTTTAAAGTGAGGTAATTAGACTTTTTGTCTACCTAACTCATAGGTTCTAGAAAGAATTGAATGAGGTAATATATGTAAACAGTCAATAAATTGGAATGTATTACAGATTTAAAAATTATTAAGTATATTATGTAAGCAGTATGACAGCACTGGAAAATATATCATGGATACTTTAATCATCAACCACGATCAGGTAAAATATCCTAGGATAGTAAACAGCTCTATTTCTCTGGAGGGATTTACAACTAAGAATCTCACATTTGAATCTGAGTTGGAAAACAAATTTTGAATACCTGGTGAGAGATCAAGGTTGCAGTACTGAGAAATTGTGCTGTACCATGTCTATTACGAGAGTCTTCAAAATTCCATGCACAGATCTTCTTGCAACATGGTAACACCTCAAACTCAGTATAGCATGCATCTGCTTGCAAATAAGCACAGAGAGACATTGTTATATCCTCAGAACAACTTATCTGGGGCTATGCCATTCTAACTCTGTGCTCAGAACTCTCATGATAAGTCCAGCATGACAGCCAATCAAACATTACTCCACTAAGGTTTCCTAGGAAACAGACACACAGCTAAAGAAACGAATTGCACACAGTTGAGACGAAAAATACTGCAGCAATTTCACCTTACTGATATTTTTTCTTCCTAAAAAGAATCTATGTATGTTTTGGAAAAACAGAACACTCAAAACTAACATAGCAATGAAACAAAGGGCCAGAACACCGCTGTTGTCCAAATCTATGAATACAATTGTCTTCTGGAATATAGTTGCAGATAATAAAATTGAAAATAGTGATGTGGTTTGAAAAATGTTTTAACTTCCTGGAGAACATCGTTTAAGCTTTCTTGTTCTATCCTCATTCTAAGCTAAGATTTGTTTGTTCAGATTATTTTTTATAAAGATCTGATTGTGTGGCTATTGGAAGACATATATTTGCTTCTCAACTTACAGAATGTAGAACATACCCAAGACATAGTAGGCTCTCAAAAAAAATAATTACATCAATAAAGAAATAGCAGTGAATTTTCTGAATTCATAATATCCCTGTTCTATTCTCAACTCAAGGGACAAACATGATTAGTTCAGTGGATGATGAGCAAACACCAGATTAAGGCGACAAAAGAATAGTAGTCTTTGGCCATTTTTCCTTTTTAAAATTTGCCTTCACTTTCTGCTGATCTAGACTGCAATCAGCATGTTCTAGCTAAGGTCTAAGTAGATGAAATGAATTCCTGACTCTTACCTTTCTAGCACTTTTTAGAAGAGATGAACTTGAGTAATTAATTAATCCAACAAACATGTATTTTATTAAGTCCTCACAGTATGTCAGGTGCTGGAAAAGCTGACTGGTATCATAACTGATTTTGAACAAACACTTAACATCCAAAAATTAATGAATTTTTGTATGCTGGGCCTAGCCAAATAGGACAGACTTTTAGAGCTGCAAAGAACTATGTTGGTATATGGCTAGACTTAGGATCTCTAAATCTTTGAATGCCATTCATCAGCAACCACTGCAATAGATTAGAAACTAAATGATACATAGAAAACAAGCCAGACAAATGCATTTTCTTTATTACTAGCTAAGCTATAACTCTAAATCCTACTTATTTGATCTCTTGCCCTGGTAGTCCTCAAATGAGTATCCAAAATTTCTAAAACCTGCTGAATTATCTTAAAATCTAGACTAGAGGAAGTTTAAGTATCCAGAATGTAAAATTTGTTATATGGGGAATCATATCTTCATATCTTTTTATTTACCCCTCTATCTTCAGTGCCTAGCACAGAAGCTGAGCTTAGTACAGTTTTGCAGGATGAAAGAATGAAAGTGGACTCTTTTGTGCCTCTTTCTGCGGGGACCCATCTCAGTAGACCAGGGTTGAGGAGTAAGGGTCTGAGAGAAAGCCTTCACCTCCCTGGAGAGTTTAGATGAAGTCACTGAGACTGAGGAGTCATTTATTCTATTTCCCTCATTGAATGGATGGAAATAATGAATTCCAGGGAAGGTAATGTTTGCTGAAGGTTGTATGTCTAGTTAGTGGGAGAATTTCTGAGCTTGTTCTGTCTTTCTACTGTACCATGGTGTGATTGGAATGAATTAATGGAGTGACCATTGGATGATGAAACTCAGTGTGGTCCCTTTTCAAGGAAATATGCATTATTTCTTAGAGGGCAGAATTGGGCCCTGAGAGTAAACTTCTGCATTGTAAAGATAATTTTAAAAAGTAATATAATTTTAAAAATTATTTTTATGATTTTTAAATCATACTATATTTCCAAATGGTCTATAGATCCAATTTTTAAAAACTTTCTATATATGTATCTGTAGAGTGAACCTTCTAGAGTGATCTACAATGGAATGCCATCTGAGACCTCTGAGTGGTAGAATTTTATGTCATCTCGTATTTATTGAGCATTAAAGTTGATTCTAAGACCATTTTAACCAACACATTCTTTATTAGGTTTAAGTTAAATATATGAATATACAACATTATATATCTAATTTTGTTTATAAATATAAAATAGTGCTTGGCACTATTTTAGGTGGTGTTCTGGTAGGTGTTGGCATCTGGTAGGTGTTCAATACATTTTTGAATGGTTTATACGTAATTTATGCATGCATAAAAACGTACCTACAGAACCCTTTGACTATTTAATAATTTAAAATGAACTAATTAAGATTTTGTCTATATGATGAAAGCATTAATTGCAAATTTTTCAGTCCTGATAGGGCCACATACCTTATAGTGAAATGGTTTATACTATCTAGAATTGATCATGTTGCCCTGAGTTTGAGTTTGTAAAAATCTTAAATCTTTTATACAGTTTTGTGCATACATCTAAGATATCCCAAGCTGAATTATTGGAAAAGGAAAACAAGGCTGCAAATGAAAGAAAGACAGACCTGCTTCTCTTCAAGAGACTTCACTGAAGCAAGAATTACTTAAGTAATTACAGCCTTGATTATTGTTTTAAAACTGTCAAAATATTCGCTTCCAAATACCCTCTATTTTATCCTGTTTGTGGACAGCCAAAGATAGAGGGAAAAAAATAGAAATACTGCCCAATATAGCTATTCTTAGATGATTCTCTCAGGTGGTTAATCACCGGGATTAATTAGCAAGCAGCAACTGTGAGAACTTGATCTTTTTTCTTAATTCTTAGTCTTACATCACCAGGTATTTTCTAAAATCAGGCTGAGCACATCCATAAATTAAGTTTCGAAGCTGGCCCCTGAGGAAAGAGCGCTCATAGGTGTCCACCCATCAGTAGGCGCCGTGCTCTGAGTGCAGAGTGAGGCGGTGACTGGAAAAATCCATTTGTTCCCACCCACATCTTCTCCCACTGACAAATGCTATGGATCTCCAGGCCAGAATTCTACTTTAACAAATGGATTTACAAAAATAAAAAGAGAAGAAAAGAAAGAAAGGGGGAAAAGAAAATAAAAGCCTGTCAGAGATAACAACACCTGCATGAAATTGAATATCTAATTGTGCCCATACTCCCAAAATAGTACTTTTCAAAGCAACTTAGAGTTGCTCTCTCAAAACCGGTGCATGTGTCTAAATGGTCCCATAGTTAAACACTTCTGGTCATGGGACTGATAGGCTAGGAAATATGAAAATGCTTGCTGGAACTGAGTATAACAACCATGTTTTTAAGTCTTTATTCAAACTCCAGTTAGTTAACATACAGTATAATATTAGTTCCAGGTGTACAATATAGTGGTTCAACACTTCCAAACAAAACCCGTGCTCATCACAAGTGCACTCCTTAATCACATCACTTATTTAACCCATCCCCCCCACCCAACTCCCCTCTGACAACCATTTTTTTATAACTCCAAATTCTAAACTGGTTAAGAAGACGGCCACCTCAATCTGGAGTACCACATTCAAGAAGCTTGTCTAGAATTTGATACCTAACAACCCAGATACTTGAATTGGTATTAAATATTGTCATTCATTTTTTAATGAACATTTTTGAGCCTGTGCTGGAGCTGTGGGGACAGGGCAGGGGAACTAAGGGGTGGGAGTGGATTCTACCAAATAAGTATGACCCATTTCTTCTCTCATGAGCTTTATGGTTTCATACATTCATTATTTTTATATAATATTATTACTGATTTATATATTTGTGATTTTGTACAGGATACTTTTACATTAGACATAAAAAATACAGAACCTGAATATTTATTCTCACATAATTGAAAGAAGCCTGAATAATTGGCATCAGGTTTCAGAAAAATGGGCAACTGTAGGACTAAATAAGAGGTAATATACTACCATCTAAAAAGAGGAAATTGTTGGTGTGTATACTATGTACCAAGGAACTATGCTAGTCACTCTGTGAGCGCTTTTGTTTTTCCATTTTTTTCTCCCTCTGACTTGCTTATTTGTAATTGTCATCTGGACTAGGAGCTAGGATATTTTTGGGATCACAGAAAGTCAACCTGAATCACAGTCTCCATGAAGAATGGAAGTATAGTCACAGGGCTTCCAGGGAAAGAACCACAAAGTCATTTTAAAAACAAGATCTATTTGTAAGTTTTATCCCTTCTTGAAGCATCAGGAATGATAGCTCTGGGGTATTCTCAGTAAAAAATAGATCCAATGTGTGTCACACAGGTACTTTTTAGAAGCTCAAACTGCTTTGCAATACCATATAGTACTTCCACGTAGTCACAATATTTCTCTTTGCAGTTATTTTTTAAGAGAGGAAGATAAGTTTTTAAGGGGGAGAGAAATTATTATCCCTTATGACAGAATAACCTAGACACTCAAATTTCTGATAGGTTCTCCAGTTTTTACATATAGATTATGGAAATCTCTAAATTATTTCTGTGTGTAAACATAAGTTAACTGAGATAATACTAAGTACACCATAATAAGACATTATTGAAACCATAATATACTTGCCAGGCACTATAATAAGTATTTCATATCTATGTAATTTTAAAACAACCTGTTTTTAACAATGATTATGCTGTCTTTCAAATATTTCCAGTTCTTCTCCAAGCCTGTGATAGGATTGCAATTTTCTTCTACCTTGAAGTTGGGTGAGGCCATATGATTTTCTTTGGCTGGTGAAATATAAGTAATTAAAAGTCAGTACACACTTACGGCTCTCACTTTCCATCTGCTCTAGTGATCAACACAATTTTATGTGGTAGCTACTCTAACAGCAGAGGATCCAGAGAAATTAAGTGGAATGCCTCAACTGACCCACAAAGGATACACAGCATGAGTGAGAGGGAAAACAAACCAATCTTTGTTGTATATGCCACTAAAATTTTGGAATTGTTTGTTATCATGGCATAACCTGTCCTAGGCTGTCCTAACAAATAGGTTATCAAGAAAATATTACCTGCATTTTATTGATAGGTTGAAGGCTCAAGTAAATTTGCTAATTTGTTCAAGGTCAAGGACTCAATAAAAGACAGAATTGTGGTTTGAACAATTCTTTCTGACTTTAGAATCCAACTCTTACCACTAGACTTATTTCACAGACTTAAATTAGTGCTTATAATATGTTTACTTTTGTGTAAACTCCCTTAGATTTAGTGGTCCTAGAAAAGACTTGTTTGTGATACTATTTCTTTGAAATATCTTTTAAAAGCCAAACCAAGAAAGTAAAAGTACTTTCTGTAACACTTTATGATTTACAAATCATTTTCATAAATAGTAACATACTATATCTTCACAGTAAACCTGTGTCTTAGGCAAGACAAGCAAAGAAAATCAAGGTACAGGGAAGTTAATAGTTGACATGGTCAAGGTCAAATAGCTAGGCAATGACAAATTTGGGGATGAGAATCCCAGAGTCAAGAATTATTCTCCAATGACAGCAGCAGGAGGGAGGTCTGTAAAGGTAGTGATATTCCTGGCATGGTAGAGAGAAGCCTGTTGTTAAACTCAGCTCTGCAAACAATCTGCAATTTTATCTTGCAATCAGTATCATTGATAAAATTTTCAATCACTCTGTATTGTAATCAGTTCTAAAAATAGAACTGATTAATATTGCCATAAAATTAGTAGAACAATTCAGGTTTAGATTGTAAAATGATCACAGTTAAGAAAGTAATTCAAACAAAATCCCAGACCCAAATGAAAATACTTTGAGTTTATTTATGATCCTTAAGTATATTTCTGCAATTTCCCGAAGTGAGAGATTATCAAGAAGAAACAAATTTAATCTGTCAAAAAAAAAATTGGACCTATATGTAAAAGCAATTGCATTGTATATTTCAGAAATTGTACTTTTTAAAGTATACAATTTCTACCACGTGAACAAGTTTAGATTTCTTTCAACTTCAAAACCACAGTTTACTCCTCATTGTTGATTATAATTTTAAAGTCCTATTTTAATAAACTTATTGATCACTAATTGAGAATATGTTTATTTAATATTTCTTTTTATAATTACACAGTATTTAAAAAATGGTGTGGTTACAAGTAATTTCTTAGCCTTCTGTTATTAAATATGGTACAATAAAAAAATTCTGAAAGTGCTGTATTATTTAGGTAAATTTCAGCATGATAGTGCCTATTCATTTTGTAGACTCTTCACCAAATTCATTTTTGTAGACTCTTCACCAAATTCATTTTTGTAAGTGTTACCTGGAAGGGAAATGAGAGGTTTCCCACCCCCATCTTCTTTGATTTTAACCAGGAGAGAATGAGCAAGGGGTATTGCTTTACTTGGGTAAGTCTGCACAGCAAGTAGCCGAGCTAGGACTAGAACTCCAAGATATTAGTTTCTGGGTCACTGGGTCTCACTGACTTAAAATGATTAACTATAATTTATATTAGTAAACCAGACCATCAAGACCCTTGTCAAAGTTTAGTCTAACATGTCAGAGGAAGAAGTCCTGAATATTTTATGTGACCCATTCCTTTTGCAACACTAAGTAGAATTTCAAAATCATCTGAACCACAACCAGATTAGCTACAAAGATAACAAAAACTCAGCTCCCAGGCACACATTTTGTAATTCTCTTTAATAAGGAAGTTTGTATCCAAATTTCAAGTGTCAGACATGATGCTAATTCTGATTTTAGCACATATTCTGACAGAGGGAGTAGAATAATTCTGGTAAATTCTTTGAACTCATACCTTTCATGACTTTGCTCGTCATCTTAGCTTTGCAAAAGTCTTAGTATTCAAGGACTTTTGACTTCCTTCTTGACCTATTTTATATGACATTTTGATTATTTGTTTATATTCTTAAATGTGTATTTGTATGTGTATATTTATGTTTCTATATATTAAAATAAATATATATCCATAGATATATCTAATCTATATTCATATCTGCACTTACATCTATAGATCTTTCTGTATATATACATATGCATATACATATACATCTGTATCTATGCTATCTAAATCTATATATCTGTATGTATACATATATGTACATTCATATATAGGGATCTATAGATATATCTTAGAAAATATAAATATATACACATATATACTTATAGAGATGAATAAAGACACAATATGTAAATGTGAAATGCTGGAAGCAAATACTTTGAATTAAATAACATTCATCTCTCAAGGCCTTCCTCAAATACTAAATTCCTCCAAAAAGTTTCTCTTTAAAATGAAAATAATTGCTGCCTCCTTTGAACCCCTCAATAATACACTCATCTCATGAAACTTTACTCAAACTTCAAATAATAATGAGAGCCCTCACATGCTGATGTGCCAAACACTACCTAATTAACTCACTCTCTAACTCAAGCTTGAGAAGTAGCTATTATTCTCTTCATTTTAAGGTGGAGAAAATCTAACTCAGAGACACTGAGTAACTTTCTCAAGATCAAACAACGGAAAACATGCAGAGGAGAAATTTGGATTAAGGTCTGCTTGACTCCAATGACTTATATGTGATTTAATTTCATTTATTTATTAATTTCAGAAGATTTAGTGAGCATTACTATATGCTATATCGTATATAAACTTCAGCCAACTATCTGGGTAACCATGAACTATGCATATGTGGGTAAACTCCAAGCTTATTAGCTAGGCTGTTAAAATAATTGAATAGAGATTTCAGAGACAAGGGACAGTGTGTGGAGTTTGGGTTCAGAAACTTAGCAGCCTAATAAAAACAAATCAAACACTCTTGAGAAGATTATAATAGATTATAGAGTCTTTACAACAAATCATTGACAATTTTTAGGATATAATCCAATGTATAATATGTGAGGAAACTGGAAAACATGCCCCATACTCAAGAAAAAAGACAATCAAGACCCAAGATGACCCAGAATTTGGAATTAGCAAATATTTTAAAGTAGATATTACAACTATAGATGTATAAGGAAATAAGAACATAAAGAAGAACAAGATAGCAAATCTCATCAGAAAGATAGAAACTATAAAAAGAATCAAATGGAAATTTGAGGACTAAAAAATGCAATGTCTGAAAAAATTCACTTGATGCATTTAACTGCATATTTAAGATGACAGAAGACAGAGTCAGTGAAGATAGATCAATAGACATTATTCAAATTGAAAAACAGAAGGGAAAAAATATTGAAAAATTATAATCAGGGACTCAGAGATTTGTGGAGTAATACCTAAATGGCTAACATATGGGTATTGGACCTTTAGAGGGAGAGAAGAGAGAGAGAATGGGACAGAAGAAATTTCTCCTAAATTCATTGAAAGATGGAAATTACATGTTTCAGAAAGCTTAACAAATTTCAAGGATAACTAAAATCAAAACCACACTTGACACATCATTGTCAAATTACTGAAAAACAAAGATAAAGAGAAAATCTTTAAGGTACAGAAAAAAATAATATCATATACAAGAATAACAATGATACAAATTATTGCTGAAGTCTCATCAGAGCAGGAAAGGATGTTAAGACAGAAAAACAGTGTATTTAAAGTGCTGAGATAAAGAAAAATTTGTTGACCAGAAATTTATATGCAAAATAAATATCACTCCAGAATGAAGGAAAAATAACTGCATATTGAAGTAAATAGATTTTTATATATTTGTTAGCTGCAGACTTGGATGAGAAAAAATACTAAAGATAAATAATTCTGGCTGAAAATAAATAATCCTAGATGAAACTTGAATGTTCAGAAAAGAGTAAAGATCATTGTAAATGTTAAATAAGTTCAAAACACTGTAGTTTATATCTCTCCTAATTGCTTAAAATTTAGATATTGTTTAAATTGGAAGTATAACATTGTATTGTGGGCTGTGTAACATATTTAGACATAATGTATAGGACAACCGTGTCATCAAAATAGAGAATAAAGTTGTATGATGCATGATCTTTCATTTTATATAATCTAGTACGGTATTAACTCTAATTAGATTGTGAAATGTTAAAAATATGAATTGTAGGAATCGGGTTAAGATGGCGGAGGAGTAGGGGACCCCTTTTTCAGCTGGGTCCCCTGAGTTAAGCTGGATA